>NC_042964.1:26145461-26195461 GCF_901001165.1 Salmo trutta | reverse complement strand
TGTTTGGATATAATGACCATCGTTATGTTTGGAGGAAAAATGGGGAGGCTTGCAAGCTGAAGAACACCATCCCAACCCTGAAGCACGGGGGTGGCAGCATCATGTTGTGGGGGTGCTTTGCTGCGGGAGGGACTTGTGCACTTCACAAAATAGATGGCATCATGAGGGAGGAAAATGCTGTGGATATATTGAAGCATCATCTCAAGACATCAGTCAGGAAGTCAAAGCTTGGTCGCAAATGTGTCTTACAAATGGACCATGACCCCAAGCATACTTCCAAAGTTGTGGCAAAATGGCTTAAGGATAACAAAGTCAAGGTATTGGAGTGGCCATGACAAAGCCCTGACCTCAATCCCATAGAAAATTTGTGGGCAGAACTGAAAAAGCGTGTGCGAGCAAGGAGGCCTACAAACCTGACTCAGTTACACCAGGAGGAATGGGCAAAAATTCACCCAACTTATTGTGGGGAGGTTGTGGAAGGCTACCCAAAACGTTTGACCCAAGCTAAACATTTTAAAGGCAATGCTACCAAACTTCTGACCCACTGGGAATATGATGAAAGAAATAAAAGATTAAATAAATAATTCTCTACTATTGTTCTGACATTTCACATTCTTAAAATAAAGTGATCATTCTAACTGACCTAAGACAGGGAATTTTTACTAGGATTAAATGTCAGGAATTGTGATAAACTGAGTTTAAATGTATTTGGCTAAGGTGTATGTGAACTTTCGACTTCAACTGTATAGTACCAGTCAAAAGTTTGGACACACCTACTCATTCAAGGGTTTTCTTTATTTTTACTATTTTCTACATTGTAGAATAGTGGTGAAAACATCAACTATTAAATAACACACATGGAATCATGTAGTAACCAAAAAAGTGTTAAACAAATCAAAATAGATTTGAGATTTGAGATTCTTCAAATAGCCACCCTTTGCCTTGACAGCTTTGCATACTCTTGACGTTCTCTCAACCAGCCTCATAAGGAATGCTTATCCAACAGTCTTTAAGGAGTTCCTAATTATGCTGAGTACTTGTTGGCTGCTTTTCCTTCACTCTGCGCTCCAACTCATCCCAAACCATCTGAATTGGGTTGAAGGTGGGTGATTGTGGAGACCAGGTCAACTTATGCAGCACTCCATCACTCTACTTCTTAGCCAAATTGCCCTTACACAGCCTGGAGGTGTGTTGGGTCAGTGTCCTGTTGAAAAACAAATGATAGTCCCACTAAGCACAAACCAGATGGGATGGCGTATCGCTGCAGAATACTGTGGTAGCCATGCTGGTTAAGTGTGCATTGAATTCTAAATAAATCACTGACATTGTCACCATCAAACCACCCCCACGCCATCACACCTCCTCCTCCATGCTTCACGGTGGTAACCACACATGCGGAGATCATCCAGTCATTCACAAAGACATGGCGATTGGAACCAAAAATGTAAACTTTGGTCTCATCAGACCAAAGGACAGATTACCATTGGTCTAATGTCCATTGCTTGTGTTTCTTGGCCCAAGCAAGTCTCTTCTTCTTATTGGTTTCCTTTAGTTGTGGTTTCTTTGCAGCAATTCTACCATGAAGCCCTGATTCATGCAGTCTTTTCTGAACAGGTGATGTTGAGGTGTGCCCGTTACTTGAACTCTGAAGCATTTATTTAGGCTGCAATTTCTAAGGCTGGTAACTCTAATGAACTTATCCTGTGCAGCAGAGGTAACTCTGGGTCTTCCTTTCTTGTGGCGGTCCTCATGAGAGCCAGTTTCATCATAGCGCTTGATGGTTTTTGCGACTGCACTTGAAAAACTTTCAAAGTTCTTGAATTTGTCCACATTTCTCTTTTGCTTTTTTGAGCTGTTCTTGCCATAATATGGACTTAGTCTTTTAGCAAATAGGGCTATCTTCTGTATACCAACTCTAATCGTCCAAACTTTTGACTGAGAACCTTCCAGAAGGACAACCATCTCTTCAGCACATCACTAAATCAGGCCTTTATGGTAGAGTGGCCAGACGGAAGCCACTCCTCAGTAAAAGGCACATGACAGCCCGCTTGGAGTTGCCAAAAGGCACCTAAAGGATTCTCAGACAATGAGAAACTAGATGTTCTGGTCTGATGAAACCAACATTGAACTCTTTGGCCTGAATGCCAAGCATCACATCTGGAGGAAACCTGGCACCATCCCTACAGTGAAGCAAGGTGGTGGCAGCATCATGCTGTGGGGATATTTTTCAGCAGCAGGGACTGGGAGGCTAGTCAGAATTGAGGCAAAGATGAGCGGAGCAAAGTACAGAGAGATCCTTGATGAAAACCTGCTCCACAGTACTCAGGACCTCTGACTGTGTGCTTAGGACAACGACCCTAAGCACACAGCCAAGATAACGCAGGAGTGGCTTCGGGACAAATCTCTGAATGTCCTTTAGAGGCCCAGCCAGAGCCCAGACTTGAACCCGGATGAACATCTCTGGAGAGACCTGAAAATAGCTGTGCAGCGACGCTCCCCATCCAACCTGACCGACCCGGAGAGGATCTGCAGAGAAGAATGGGAGAAGCTCCCCAAATACAGGTATGCCAAGCTTGTATTGTCATACCCAAGAAGACTGAAGACTGTAATCGCTGCCAAAGGTGCTACAACAAATTACTTAGTAAAGGGTCTGAGTACTTATGTAAATGTGATATTTCACTTAATTATTTTTAATAAATTAGCAAAAATATCTGAACCTGTTTTTACTTTGTCATTATGGGGTATTGTGTGTAGATTTGATGGGGGAGAAAAAAAACAATTTAAAACATTTTTAAATAAGGCTGTAACGTAACAAGATTTGGAAAATGTCATGGGTCTGAATATTTTCGAATGCAATGTACATGTGTCAGGAATTGTTCAGTGACTGGCCAGTCTTCAGCGTGCTAAAGCACAGCCTAGCTCTCTTCTGCCCTCTGTTGGGTAAAATAAATGACCCCTCATTACCCTCACTCTCCTCTCCTAGGTCTGTGGCATCAGACATGGGCGAGCTCTCCTACCCGTCCAGCCCTAACCACCCCTCCCAGCCCCCCTCCGCCCCCCACCCCATCGACAGTGTCCCCCACCTCACCCAGACACCACAAACCCAGTCCTTAGACAGGGGTGGGTACCCCCGACCTAACCTCCCCTCTGGTGTAGTCGCTGGGGGAAGACATATCGCCTCTCTGGGGCGCACTCAGCACCCCCACGCACCCCCCGCCTCCTCTGAGGGGGGAGCACTCAATGGACCACGGCAGCAGTCAGTCAAGGACTACAGGGCATATGGGTAAGAACACCACATAGAAATAGAATCACCGAACACTAAATTGACTGTGAATGTCGATTCTAGGAATTCTAATTCTCGAAGCCTTTGTAATTCTAGAAGAATATCTTTGACACAACATTTCATTTGATTTGATTTGATTTTAGTTTTAAGAGGTTTGATTGAGCCAACAGATTTGCCCACTGTTGCCAATTCGTGTCTGATTGTGTTCTTTTTATCTCTCTCTCTCTGTCTTTCTCTTCCTCCTACCTTTAGCGGCCAGCCATCAGCCATCCCCGAGTACTTCACCCCCCCTGCCCCTCCCCCTCCCCCCCCCCCTCATCCCGTCCGCCCAGACTGCCTTCGACTCCACCTCGTCCTCCCCCATTCTTCCCCCCGGGGCCGTGGCGGTCTTGCCCCGCCCTTACAGTCCCTCCCCTACTCCCCCCGCCCCCCCTGCCAACTATGTCCCCTCCCCCTCTCACGCCCCCTCCGGTGCCCCTCCCGCTGCACCCCCTCCTCCCCCACCTGGTCTACCCCCCTCCCATATCCTGTCTCTGGCTCACGCCATTGGTGGAGAAGCTCCTGCCACCAGGAAGGGCCAGGTGCCGATGATTCCGATAAGCGACGCTCGCAGTGACCTGTTGGCTGCCATACGTAGAGGTGAGAAAGTTTGGGGGGGGGGGGGGGGGTGTGTCTGTGTGTGGGGGGGTGTGTTTGTGAATGTGTTTTTTTTTCTTGTTTAAGTTTGTTTTTGTGTGTGTGTGTGTGTGTGTGTGTGTGTGTGCTTAGGTGTGCTTCCGATCAGCAATGCTCGCAGTGAACTGCTGGCAGCCATACGCAGAGGTGAGACCGATAGAGGGTATGTGTGTGCGTGTGTGCATGGATACATGTGTATCCGCTTGTGAATGAGTACATTTAGCGTATGTGAAATGGCTAGCTAGTTTTCGGTGGTGTTGCATGATATACTGAAACTTCGGTACTTTGTTGATACTGGAACATGAAAACCGGCTCAGTACTAGAATTTCTGTTACTTTCGGTACTTATGTCAAATGTGTCACGTTGTATACTTATTTAGAGGATCAAGTCTGTCTATCAGCGCAGCGGATGTCCTTTATAGCGCCAGAGCACTGTGCCTGCTCCACTTACTCATTGCTAGCTCTAGCCTGTCCTGAGGAACCACTGCACTCACTGGGAGTCTGGACTGCATCATGTTGGTTCACCACTTATGCTGCACAGAATGTTATCACACTTGAATAATGCATCACGGCATGTAGAAATGTTGAAAATGTTTATTACTGTTCGCAAAACAATGTCTATAAAGGCTAGAACACTTTACAATGCAAGAAGTAACCGGTAACTTCCAGCGTTGTAGGCTAACTTTCCTTGCTAGCTTTGTTTGTCATAAAATGCAAACCATAATGTAAATTATACTGATTTCAAAGCTGATTGTCACCAAAAACTTTATTCATTCACATCGCCTCCCTCGCATCATTTCTCTACCTCCAACTGACTTGAGTGCATGTGCCTCTTAAATAACCTCAACACTGGGTCTTGAAGAGACACCGCACACTTTTATGAAATAAGAAATTGCTTCTTCTATAAGTCCCAAATGAATGGGACACAGATTTTGTCATCTGCAGGCCCTTGATTTACCCAGTTTATCAATAGAGATTTTACCATTCAAATAAATAAATTACCGTTATGTAGTAAGATTGATTGCAGAATTGTATAATTGGTGTATTAATGTGTACATAGTTGCCTGAAATATTGACATAAAAAAATTATAATGTAATGATATTGAACTCAAAAGATTACCAACGATTGAACAGAGCAGTAGCTGAGTTTCTGTTTATCTGTATCGAGTATCATGATGGTATTGAGTATCGTGATACTAAACCTGGTATCGGTATCGAAGTCAAAATTCTGGTATCGTGACAACACTAGTTAGCTGTGTGTTTGTATCTTCCCTTTTGTGATGAGACCTAGAAGAAGATCATTCCACTTAGAAGCTATGCTTTGGTGCACCGTAGGGTTGCAAAATTCCCAGGTTTTTCCAGAAATTCTGGTTGAAAGATTCACAGCATTGTGAGGGGGAAAAAACCTGGAAACTTTCTGAAAGTTACAGGGATTTTGCAACAGGTAAGGCTGCTTCTGTGGGTGACACGCTGTCCATGTGTTCAGAGGATCTCTGGTTCAAGCCCAGTGAGGGACAGGGACGGAAGCAATGCTGTTACACACACACAGCTTCATATGTATGCATCTATCTAACCCCTCACTCCCTCCTTCAAACCTTCCCTCCTTCCATCTCTCCAGGTATCCAGTTGAGGAAGGTCCAGGAACAGAGAGAGCAGGAAGCGAAGAGAGAGCCAGTTGGAAATGACGTGGCCACCATCCTATCACGTCGCATCGCCGTCGAGTACAGTGAATCAGATTCCGACTCCGGCGGGGAGGACAACGGGGAGTGGTCCGACTGAAATGGGTCAGCGGTCAATAGGTTAAGGGGGACAAGGGTTAGGGGTCAAGTGGAGGTGCTTGTGAGTAAAGGGTGTTCAAAACTTTATTCAAAATTATTGAATTAAATTTCTGTTGCCCACCACACACACACACAGACTTTAAAGGGATAGACCAACCCCCAACCTACCTAACTCCCCCACTCTAGCACATTGTTGTGTGCTTGAGTAGTATTGCTAAACCCACTACATGACTTCTACTCAAGCACTATAACACAGTCAATCAAGCAATGCTATAGTAGAGGACTACAGTACATACCAGTGTACAGTCGTGGCCAAAAGTTTTGACAATGACACAAATATTAATTTTCACAAAGTCTGCTGCCTCAGTTTGTATGATGGCAATTTGCATATACTCCAGAATGTTATGAAGAGTGATCAGATGAATTGCAATTAATTGCAAAGTCCCTCTTTGCCATGCAAATGAACTGAATCCCCCAAAAACATTTACACTGCATTTCAGCCCTGCCACAAAAGGACCAGCTGACATCATGTCAGTGATTCTCTCGTTAACACAGGTGTGAGTGTTGGAGGACAAGGCTGGAGATCACTCTGTCATGCTGATTGAGTTCGAATAACAAGACTGGAAGCTTCAAAAGGATGGTGGTGCTTGGAATCATTGTTCTTCCTCTGTAAACCATGGTTACCTGCAAGGAAACACGTGCCGCCATCATTGCTTTGCACAAAAAGGGCCTCACAGGCAAGGATATTGCTGCCAGTAAGATTGCACCTAAATCAACCATTTATCAGATCATCAAGATCTTCAAGGAGAGTGGTTCAATTGTTGTGAAGAAGGCTTCAGGGCGCCCAAGAAAGTCCAGCAAGCGCCAGGACCGTTTCCTAAAGTTGATTCAGCTGCGGGATCGGGGCACCACTAGTACAGAGCTTGCTCAGGAATGGCAGCAGGCAGGTGTGAGTGCATCTGCACGCACAGTGAGGCAAATACTTTTTTGGAGGATGGCCTGGTGTCAAGAAGGGCAGCAAAGAAGCCACTTCTCTCCAGGAAAAACATCAGGGACAGACTGATATTCTGCAAAAGTTACAGGGATTGGACTGCTGAGGACTGGGGTAAAGTCATTTTCTCTGATGAATCCCCTTTCCGATTGTTTGGGGCATCCGGAAAAAAATGCTTGTCTGGAGAAGACAAGGTGAGCGCTACCATCAGTCCTGTGCCATGCCAACAGTAAACCATCCTGAGACCATTCATGTGTGGGGTTGCTTCTCAGCCAAGGGAGTGGGCTCACTCACAATTTTGCCTAAGAATACAGCCATGAATAAAGAATGGTACCAATACATCCTCCGAGAGCAACTTCTCCCAACCATCCAGGAACAGTTTGGTGACGAACAATGCCTTTTCGGCTCGGGGAAAAAAACATCGATATTTTGGGTCCATGGCCAGGAAACTCCCCAGACCTTAATCCCATTGAGAACTTGTGGTCAATCCTCAAGAGGCGGGTGGACAAACAAAAACCCACAAATTCTGACAAACTCCAAGCATTGATTATGCAAGAATGGGCTGCCATCAGTCAGGATGTGGCCCAGAAGTTAATTGACAGCATGCCAGGATGGATTTCAGAGGTCTTGAAAAAGAAGTGTCAACACTGCAAATATTGACTCTTTGCATCAACTTCATGTAATTGTCAATAAAAGCCTTTGACACTTATGAAATGCTTGTAATTATACTTCTGTATTCCATAGTAACATCTGACAAAAATATCTAAAGACACTGAGGCAGCAGGTTTTGTGAAAATTAATATTTGTGTCATTCTCAAAACTTTTGGCCACGACTGTACAGTACAACACTACAACAATCTAGAACTCAACTTCACTTTGCTGAAGTAAACTAAATGAAATGGTCTGAAATGGAGGGAAGGGATTAATTGTAAATACATAGAGGAGCACAAGTGAGGAAGGGAGATGAAAGGTGGGTGACACATTCATGTTTTATTTGGTTATTCATTCAGTTATTTATTTTATATGGCACATAAATATGCAAATATGTACCCATAGTAACTAACACTAATCATTAGAAATGTCAGATAGTTGCCCTCGATAATGCTAATTTTAGAAGACAGACAGACAATGTTCCGGTGGATTGTCACTGCAACACATGAGGGGTGGGTGTGATGCACCCTGGGATACCATAGTGTGTGAAACTGCATAGGATCCCTCTTAACAACTCAACACAATCCACCTCCTCTCCACTTGTAAACAACAACAAACTCATAAAACAAAACCCAGCTCATAAAATAAAATACCAGTGTGCAGTGCTTTTAAATATGGCTTTACACTTTAACACAAGTTTTAAAATGAATGTTTTAAGATAACACTATAGGTTTGTATCAGCAACATTTACTCTATATGGGAGTGAACGGACATACTAGTTCAGTATGATGCAGTGAGTTGATGTATTTTCAAGTGCAAATTTTTTCAGGGCATGTGGAATTGTGGGTAATGAATTGTGTGTAATCAGTCTCAATATTTGACATGGTTCATTATATCTATACTCAAGCATCAGCTATTTGTTTGCTATATGAAGTAGCATTGTACAGCTGCCTAGCTAACTCATCTAACGTTACTCATGTTGTCTCAACAACGTTTAAACAACAATTCAAACCACTAGACTTTGCTGACTTTATTTGTTTGTTAATTCTGTATTTGTTAATTCTGTATTTGGTTTTAGTGCAGGGGTATCAAACTTCTGGCCCACGAGACAAATGTTCCCCCCGAAATGATTTAATGTGACCCCTAGGGCAAAATGAGTTTGCAACCAAACTATAATCAGGGATGATCCCTGATCATAAGGCTTTTAATAAGTACAGGTTTTAAAATGAAGAAAGAAAGACATTGAGAAAAGACACGCACTGAATATACTTTATTTTGCGTTGTTTCAACGTGACACGGGATAAGAAACAAATTAAAAAGGACATTGCACCTTTAAAATATATCCCAACTGAACATAAATACAGTATGAGTAAGTTGAATTATAAACACTGATCTTATGTCAGTTTTGTGGTTTTACCCCTAATGGTGAGGGTTGGGGATACTATGCTGATCCTACATAAGAACAACTGGAATGTGATAACAACAACAAAAAATAGCAACAAACATTGTAGTTTCATGACAACAAAGTTATAATTTGCATTCTAAACTAGAATGTCTTGGAACTATTAGTGCCAACATGGTAAATATACAACTTCTAAGGCCCAGTCTCAAATTATACCATATTCTCCATGGAATGCACTACTTTTGATTAAATACTACTTTGTACTAAAAGTAGTGCGCTAGCATATATGGAGGATAGGGTGTCATTAGTAGCCGAAGTCAATATAACTCAAACCAAGTCAATTTAACTCAGTATCTCTAAAGCTGTATATAACTAATATTCTGTGTTTTAAATGAAATTGTATAGAATTTTGGTAAGAAACTGCTTGTAAAGAATTTGGGTATCTAGATAGAGAGAAAAAATGTCTGTATTACACGAAACAAACTGTAGGCAAAGTATGCATGTATTAATAGCTAATAATAAATGTGAAGAATATTCTGACTGTGTAGCCTACTTATTGAATTATTTGAGGAGGGATGTGGTGGGGGAAGAAGTCTTCCTGCATTCTGACAAAGAAGAAATTAATAAATTATATATATATACACACAGTTGAAGTCGGAAGTTTACATACACTTATGTTGGAGTCATTAAAACTCGTTTTCCACAAATTTCTTGTTAACAAACTATAGTTTTGGCAAGTCGGTTAGGACATCTACTTTGTGCATGACAAGTATTTTTTCCAACAATTGTTTACAGTCAGATTATTTCACTTATAATTCACTGTATCACAATTCCAATGGTCAGAAGTTTACATACACGAAGTTGACTGTTCCTTTAAACAGCTTGGAAAATTCCAGAAAAGTATGTCATGGCTTTAGAAGCTTCTGACAGGCTAATTGACATCATTTGAGTCAATTGGAGGTATACCAGTGGATGGATTTCAAGACCTACCTTCAAACTCGGTGCCTCTTTGCTTGACATCATGGGAAAATCAAAAGAAATCAGCCAAGACCTCAGAAAAAAATTGCAGACCTCCACAAGTCTGGTTCATCCTTGGGAGAAATGTCCAAACGCCTGAAGGTACCACGTTCATCTATACAAACAATACTACGCAAGTATAAACACCATGGGACCACGCAGCCGTCATACCGCTCAGGATGGAGACGCGTTCCGTCTCCTAGAGATGAACGTACTTTGGTGCGAAAAGTGCAAATCAATCCCAGAACAACAGCAAAGGACCTTGTGAAGATCCTGGAGGAAATAGGTACAAAAGTATCTATATCCACAGTAAAACAAGTCCTATATCGACATAACCTGAAAGGCCGCTCAGCAAGGAAGAAGCCACTGCTCCAAAACCGCCATAAGAAAGCCACACCACGGTTTGCAACTGCACATGGGGACAAAGAAACACTGTTTCCATCAGTTGTTGCAATAATAAATTCACCTCTGTCAAACAGATACCATTTTTTGTTGATCTTTTAGAATATTTGTCTTATAGCTGATGTTTCCTTTACACATGTAGCAATGTTTTTTTGCAACATTGCTTTTATCGGATAAACCTGGTTCAATGGAAACCTGCCTATTTATAGATGTTTTTTGGCAGGCATGTCTTTCCAACATTACAACAGGGTTCAGTGGCTTCATCATCAAACATGGCCACATCTTCATCATCACAAAGAGTGAGAAATATGACACTGTCATTAAACAATAACCCACCTTTTTTTGTGCTATCAAGCAACAGGCCGCAAGATTCACATTGCGCCAGGTTTCTGTCTCTAGGTCATTTACTGCTTGTTTATACAGAGTTATCTTCTCAAATTCACACTCCTTAACACACAGATGATACCAATGCAACATGGGACACTGGGTCCTCATCACAATTTCTGAATTCCAGTGTTCAACTGCATGTTGGAGAGAAACTGGAGGGAGGGTTCACCTGGCCCTGGCCGACAGGCCAGCATTTCACAGACACAAATCATTCAGTGGAATGCAGGCTGTAGGTTTTATCACCAAAGCCATCATAAATCAATTGCCAGTGCCAAGCCCCAGAGGCCCAACTCAGTCCCACAGACACAGATGAGAGAGTACTTACAAACGTTTTATTTGATGCATAAAACAGTATTAAAACATAATCTTGCAGTTTTCCACCATACCTTCCATCATCCAAACAGGGTTCAGTGGCTTCATCATCCAAAAATGTCCACATCGTCTTTAACAGCGAGTCACCGATATTTTATAGTCTCCTCTTAATGTTTGTCATGAAAGGGGAGAAATATGTCACTGGATGTGTCCGAAATGGCACCCTATTCCCTACGTAGTGCGCTACTTTTGACCAGACTCCTATGGGCCCTCTTCGGGCGTCACTGTATTAACTCTAATGTCATGTCATAATAGTCTCTGCATCGTTGTGTTAACCCCGTCTGTGTCGCAATGGTTCGTTCCGGTTAAATTCCTGGAAGTACCCAGGTCCATTCTGAGATTAGGGGTTAGGAGGGGGGTCACTGATTAGTCATTTCCAGGGTTATTGAGTTGATCGCAGAAGGGTCATAAGGTGTGTGTGTGTGTGTGTGTGTGTGTGTGTGTGTGTGTGTGTGTGTGTGTGTGTGTGTGTGGCCCGTGACTCAGTGGTAAAGAGGTAGTGATATAATCACCACCTGTGCTATCTAGCATATAGAGGCGCTCCACACACATGCACACATACTCAAACACAAACAGCACCCTGCTACAGATGGAGGACTCACTCGAGAAAGTGGAGTGAGAGAAAGAGAAAGAAAAAGGGGAACGGGGAGAGGAGGGAAAGAGAACGGGGTATCTGCTGTGAAAGTGCGAGAAGAAAGAAAGAGTGTTGGTCGTGTGGGCGACGACTGCAAGAGAGAAAAAGAGGAGAGTTTACTGAGTTGCTGTGAAATTAATACTAATGTGTTGTGGGTTTGTCAGAGAGAGAGAGAAAGAGGGAGGGACATAGAGAGATGGACAAAGGTAGAGCTAGTGTGTGGGGTTGAATGGATTTGCGGATTACGTGGGAGGTGGATGTGCGTATTTCCCAGCCAGTATTTCCCAGCTCTGGCGTCTTCCTGCCTGTACCTGCACTTCCCTTATATGACCACAGGGGGGTAGTGAGAGAGATGGGGAGGGAGAGGTAGATGCATGTAAATAGAAGAGCGGGAGAAAGAGAGGTAGAGGTAGTCGGTGAATAATCTCGGGTTAACCCAGAACTAAAGTCTTGCGTAAATATTGGTTTAAAACCACAGAGTTACCGAAAACAGGAACTGCCTCCACTATTCCAGCACCATTTTAACTTCAACATTTCATCATCATCAAATCACCTCTGCTTAGTCTAATACAGTGACAACTGAAAGATACCAAAAACAATTTAGTCCAATCAACGTCAGCTTAATAGGATGTGGCTGTCCATGGTTCTGATTTCTGTGTGTGTGTGTGTGCAGAGAAACGCCAATGCCATCCTCTCTTTCATGTTGATGAAACGGTCTATCACTCTGTCATACAGTACACACTTTTATTTTTGGTTGTCCTAGGCTACCTGGCTAAAATGGTTGCTCGCTAGCCTAACTTTCATTCATGGGCAACATTAGCTAGTTAACATTAGCCTTCTACATCTAGCCAAATATTTAACTTCCAACCTGTCAGGCCAGGGGCACAACAATGTATGAATTAATGGTCGGATCAGAATCGCTGTCATAAACATTGGCCAGTACTGGAGAATTAAGTAAAACCACAAGTCCAAATCCATATCTCTATTCATGGCTAATTTAGGACAGGGAAAAATGTTGCTAGCTGGCTAGCTATCCACCGGAGGACAACAACCCAACGAGATGCAACAATTCTAGTTTTTCTGTCAATGATGTATGCTCTCAATCGGATTTGATAAGAGTGACGCAAAAATCCAAGCTGGCTTCCCTTTACACTTTTTTTTTTTGGTGCGCCAGGACCATTCACAGTTGAGCTCACTCAGTTAGTTCAACGCTGATTGGTTAATATTTTAGACTTTTTTTGTCAAGAGGCCAGATGCTCACTGGCTTCCCTTGCTTTTAGTGCTACGGGCAGCAGCATCAGATGGCCTACACGTAGAGAGACAAGATGGCGCTGTTTCGCTTGCTCAGATGCTTTCTCCTGTGAGATACATTCAGCCTCTTGCGAATTGAAGGACAATTATGAAACATAGAGAGACGAAAGATAAATTATTACTTGTTTTTATTTTTTTTTAATTTACAAATTTGGGGGAAGCCTGGTTTCCCTTGGCATCCATGAATACACGCCACTGGAAATTCTAGGTTTGGCACAACTTCTAAATGTTATGTTTGGAGAACGTGGATGAATCGTCTTATTCTGCAGTGAGACCGTGAGAGCTTGTTGCTAATTAGCCCCTACACCCTCGATCATTTTCACTCCTTCAGTTTTGGGACACTTGTGCATATGGAGGAGGCGCAAGTAAACGTGCAAATGGAGGGCCGAGGGGCGAGGGGAAGGGGGTCATTTGGGATTTAGCCTATGTCTGTCTGTGGGTGGATGGACCTGCCTGCCTGAGTATTTCCCAGCTCTGTAGCGTCTTCCTGCCTGTACCTGCACTTCCTTCATCTGGCCACAGGGGGGTACTGTTTCTCTCTGTAGGAGACCTCTGCAAATGTGAGTGAAGGAGTCTGGCTAGCGTAGGAATTCTCTCCCCATGTCCTCCTCTCTCCGCCTCGCTCCTAGCCTAGGTAGAGGTGTGTGTGTGTGTTGGTTTAGGTGTTCGTGCCGACAGTGCTGTCTCGGTCCTCTCCCCCAACCTTCTGTGTCACAATTTGTGGAGAGACAGAGCTGCACCACTCTGTAGTTAGCTATCACACATTAGTGTGTGTGTGTGTGTGTGTGTGTGTGTTTTTATTTGGTTTTACTATCTTTGTGGGGACCACAAGTCATTTCTCCAGTCCCCACAAGGAAAAAAGCTATTTTAGGCATAGGGGTTAGGTTTTGTGTTAGCGTTACAGTTAGGGTTAGTGTTAGGGGTTATGATTAGGGTTAAGGGTTAGGTAAAACAGGATTTTGAATGGGAATAGGGTTAGGGTTAACTGTTTGGTCCCCAAAAGGATAGTAAACCAAACGTGTGTGTGTGTGTGGTGTGTGTGTGTGCTTATATTACTTTTCCTGTGGCGTGGCTACCGGAAATCCCCAAAGTCCCCACAGGGATAGTAAAACAAGGAACATTTTCCCTCGTGGGGACATTTCCTAGGTACCCTATATACTAGGGAATAGTATGCCATTTGGGATATAACCAGTGAGAGTTTTGCTATATTTTATTACCAGACCTTTTAATACTCAGTGTACACACACACACACACACACACACACAGGATTTTGCTGTCCTTAGCTCTATTCCGTTTCTTTTCATCCCAAAAAACTCCCTAGTCCTTGCCGATGACAAGGATACCCATAAGATGATGCCCCATGCGTGAAAATATGAATTAAGGTACTCAGTGATGTGTAGTGTTGGATTTGCCCCAAACATAACTCTTTGTATTCAGGACTAGGGCTGTTATGGTGACCATATTACCGCCACACCGGTGGTCACGAGTCACGATGGCAGTCAAATTCCATGTGACCATTTAGTCATGGTAATTAGGCTTCTCCAAGCTCTGATGCTGCTCATGGTCATTAGTAGTCTGCCAAACATGCTGACTGCCTGGTACTCCGCACTCTATTGTCCATCTAATCACTCTGACTTTCCCTCAAATAATTTGGAGAAAATATCCTTTCTATTTTATTCAGCTATGTTCAATTGCATTCTTCATACTATAAAGTAATAAAAAATAGTGCCACTGAATTCTAAGCAAATCTTGTCTGCTAAATGAGCAAGTGTAGTCCACAGCCATATGGCATAGCCAGGTCAGGGCCTAACATAAGGACAACCCAGAGTATGCTATTCTGTTCTTCTTAAATATACACATTTTTCTTAATTTCATGTTTATAAATAATGGGTTCATTGTGATGGTGTAGGCTATATTAGATGGATTTATTAGACTTATTAATATGTAGATGTTCCAAAGGTCTGCATCAGTGGCTTGTAGGCTATGCGTGCAAGCCAGGAAATGCTAAATGTGTTTATGTTAATAAACGGTCAATTACCGTGAGACCGGCAGTTATTTGCTTGACAATCACCGGCTGACAAAATGGCATGACCACCACAGCCCTACTAAGGACAGAGAGTTCCTTTCTTTGACACATTTTTAGAAGTTTTACTTTAGTGCCTTATTCAAACAGGATGCATGTTTTGGAATATTTTGTACAGGCTTCCTTCTTTTCACTCTGTCATTTAGGTTATTATTGTTTAGTAACTATGTTGTTGATCCGTCCTCAGTTTTCTCCTATCACAGCCATTAAACTCAGTAACTGTTTTAAAGTCACCATTGGTCTTATGATGAAATCCTTCAGTGGTTTCCTTCCTCTCCGGCAACTGAGTTAGGAAGGACACCTGTATGTTTGTAGTGACTGGGTGTATTGTTACAACATCCAAAGTGTAATTAATAACTTCACCATGCTCAAAGGGATATTTAGTGTCTGCTTTTTTTTTTACCAATCGGCACCCTTCTTTGCGAGGAATTAGAAAACTCCCTGGTCTTTTGGTTGAATCTGTGTTTCAAATTCACTGCTCGACTGAGGGACCTTACAGATAATTAATTGTATGTGTGGGGTATAGAGATGAGGTAGTCATTCAAAAATCATGTTCAACGCTCATTGCACACAGATTGAGTCCATGCAACCTATATGCAACCTATTATGTGACTTGTTAAGCAAATTTTTACTCCTGAATGTATTTAGGCTTGCCATAACAAAGGGGTTGAATACTTATTGACTGAAGACATTTCAGCTTTTCATTTGTAATTTATTTCTAAACATTTCTAAAACATTATTACACTTTGACATGATGGGATATTGTGTGTAGGCCAGTAACACAAAATCAAAAACTCAAGGGGTGTGAAAACTTTCTGAAGGCACAGTATATCATCATCACTCGTAGGACATGCTCAGAGACACGTAGGCACATATCACACACATACTCTCTCACACATACACAGACACACACAAGATATTCTACACGATCTGCACACACACACGCACTCGACCCAACAGACAGTGACACATGCAAGAGAGCAAAGCACACAAAAATAATTTAGCTTCTTTCATCTGTATCAGTTTATTTGGCAAATTACTCTCACTTGTTTTTTTCTTTTCGATTTCTTGAATTTATTTGCAATAGGAAAAATAAATCATTTGTCGGCAATATTAGTATTATTATACATTCAACACTTATAGTGCAATGTGTAACTTGTCTCGCTCATATTGTGCATCCCAAATGGCATCCTATTACCTATGTAGTGCACTACTTTTGACCAGGGCCCATAAAGCTCTGGTCAAAAGTAGTGCAGTATATAAGGAATAGGGTGCCATTTGGAAGACAACCATGAAGTGCATTGTACTTTGTCATCATCACATTGATATTTCACAATACAAAGAAGAAAATAAAAACATGATTCGGGCTGTGTCACAAATGACTCCCTATTCCCCACATAGTCTAATACTTTTGTTAAAAAGTAGTGCACTTTATAGAGCTTGCCATCCATTGCTAAAGGGAAAATGAATGGGAAAAGAATAGCGGTTTTGGATAAACGCCGAAAATAAGGTCTCAGGTTAACACAGGCTTAGGAAATGTTATACGTTTCGTTCCATGAGATAACATCAGTCAGTTAATATGACCTTTATGAATTTTGAAGCCTTTATGTGCTTTTTTTGTTACATAAAAGCTTAAAAATTCACAAAAAGTGACGTTAGCTGATGAAAATGATTCTCATAGAACCTAAGATATAAGATCTAAGCCTGTGTTTACCACAGACCATATTTTCAGCATTTATCCAAAACGCCATTAATTTACCCATAGGCTTTGTCCCTCGCGGAGTTGGTGCCTACAAAAAGACGCCATTTTACTATTGCTCTCTATTGGAGATAGGGAGTCATTTGGGACATAGCCAGTAAGAACAACAACAAGATGTTAGCTCTGTTACATCACAGTATCATCAGCCAATCACATCCTTTGCTCAGGGCCCGACTTCCTTAGTCTATGAGGGACAAATCCTAACTTCCACTTACATAAGTTGCATTTTCACTTAGTCACCGGTTGACATCAATGCATGACTAAGTGAAAACTTATGGAAGTTAGGATTCACCCCAAGAAACAACGATAATGCACCATAAACACTGTTTAATCTGTGAAGGCCATACATGGTCCCAGTGAAGTTTAGCTCTCAGGTACTGCTATAGACAATATCTTAGTGAAAGGGGTGACAGGGAGAGAAAATAGCCCAACATTACATTTTAAAATGTTCTAACGTTTTCATGAATGGGATTTATAACGCTTCTCCAAGTGCTGAAAGCGCTTCACACACACACATTTTCTCATAAGTGCAGGTGGCTTAGGTTTAGTGGGGTTCTTTTGTAAAGCAGCAAAAGCATTCGAAACAGAATCCAGCTTTACATTATTCTCAGATCTGTCAGAGAGAAAGAAGGAAGGAGAGAGGAGGAAGAGAAAGGCAGGAGGGCTAGGCATGAAGGAGAGAGGGGGGGAGGGAGAGGGGGACAGAGAGAGACGCTTCTTGTCTAATGGAGCAATGAGAGGATTTTCAAGTTGCTCAGGGGGTAAACATCGCTTTCAGCTTGCTATTTATAGTTTGGAGACAGATTTATTCTGGGTAGGATTTGTGAAATGTTACAGAGAGAGGAGCCCAGTCTGACATGGCACCTTAGTCCCAAGGTAGTGCACTACTTTGGCCCCTATTCCCTATGTATTGCACTACTTTTGCACCCTATTCCCTATATAGTGCACTATGTTGGCACCCTATTTCCTATGTAGTGCACTACTTTTGACTAGAGCCCTATGTGGGTCCTGATCAAATGGAGTGCACTATATAGGGATTAGTGTTCAATTTGGGAAACAGGCAGAAAGTGTCTTTGAAATGACCTTTTCCTCTCTTCTCTTCTCAGCAATGACGTCACCTGTAACCAGATAGACAGTGTGACGTTCATTGCTGCTTCCCCCCCTTTTTTCTTCTTCTTTTTATGTAAGTCCATCTTGCTTTTTCTGTTCTCTGTATAATGGGTCAATAAAGATTGTATTGTTTCTTAATTAGACCTATTTAGAGTGATTATTGATATGTCTTTTTTGGCACGTTAATGTGCTCTCAGAATGGCACGTTAATGTGTCTGCTCTACTCTGGTGAATATTGCCTATGAGTTTAGGTTCCTCCTATATTCCACATTGTTATTCACAGAGCACTGATAAATATACTCTTTCTTGGCAATTCTTGCTGCCACAAAGGTCCTCGATTGCAGTTTTTCTTAACTCATATTTAGCTCATATTTTCAAGGTAATTTTTCAGTGCTCTCTTCTCCTATGGTTAGGTAGGGATTGGGGTGGGGTAAGCTGATCCCAGATCAGTTTGGTTTTAGTGCTCTTGTCTTTTATATAGCATCTCTACACAAGATCAAACGTGATAGGCTGTAATGTTTTTTCATGGCTGGTGATAGGCTATCATGTTATTTCATAGCTCGTGATAGGCTGTCGTGTTTTTTCATAGCTCGTGAATGCATTTACCTTGAAATACATGAGACAAACACATACATGATCAATACATGTAATACATCAACCAAAATAAGACACCGGTAATAGGTAAGAAATATGGCACTTTTTAGCATAATTCAACACACATTGTTTCAAGAAAATTATTTTGACCATTGATAATACGAACACACACACACACACACACAAGTCGCACACACTGTAACAACCATGTTTGTTTAAACTCATGCCCTGACGACGAATATAAAAATATACGTTTCTGTACAGCATTGCATAAGAAAAATAACCACACTCCTTTTCCCTCCTGAAGAGATTGTGTTGAGCCTATAGAAATATAATGAATATAATCTATTTCACTCATGTCTGCACGGCCAGGCACAACTCCAACACCATCATTAAGTTTGCAGATGACACAACAATGGTAGGCCTGATCAGCGACGAGACAGTCTATAGGGAGGAGGTCAGAGACCTGGCTGTGTGGTGCCAGGACAACAACCTCTCCCCCAAAATGATCAAGAAAAAGGAGATGATTGTGGACTACAGGAAAAAGAGGACCGAGCACACCCCCATTCTCATTGACTGGGCTGCAGTGTAGCAGGTTGAGAGCTTCAAGTTCCTTGGTTTCCACATCAACAACAAACTAACATGGTCCAATAACACCAAGACAGTCGTGAAGAGGGCACGCCAAAACCTATTCCCCCTCAGGAGACTGAAAAGATTTGGCATGAGTCCTCAGATCCTCAACAGGTTCTACAGCTGCACCATCGAGAGTATCCTGACTGGTTGCATCACTGCCTGGTATGGCAACTGCTCGGCCTCCGACCGAAAGGCACTACAGAGGGTAGTACAAACGGCCCAGTACATCCATGGGGCCAAGCTTCCTGCCATCCGGGACCTCTATACCAGGCGGTGTCAGAGGAAGGCCCTAAAAAGTGTCAAAGACTCCAGCCACCCTAGTCATAGACTGTTTTCTCTGCTACTGCACGGCAAGCGGTACCGGAGCGCCAAGTCTAGGTCCAAGAGGCTTCTAAACAGCTTCTACCCCCAAGCCGTAAGACTCCTGAACATCTATGGCTCAAATGGCTACCCAGATTATTTGCATTGCCCCCCCCCCCCTTACACCGTTGCTATTCTCTGTTATTATCTATGCATAGTCACTTTAATAACTCTACCTATATTAACTACCGGTGCACATTGACTCTGTACCAATACCACCCTGTATATAGTCTCGCTATTGTTATTTTACTGCTGCTCTTTAATTACTTTTTACTTTTATTTCTTATTTTTCTGTATTTTTTTTAACTGCATTGTTAGGGGCTCGTAAGTAAGCATTTCACAGTAAGGTCTACACCTGTTGTATTCAGCGCATGTGACTAATACAATTTGATTTGATTATAAAGGTATGCCTACAGCAGTATGTATGGCCCATCTTGATGTGTTTATGCATAAGTGAGTGAAGCTTTTATCCCGGAGGGCCACAGTGTCTGCTGTAGTTTTCATTCCTCAGTTAATTGACCAATTAACAAATTAGCATCACTGATTGGCTATAAAGTGCTCACACATGGTTTCCCATGTGTAAATAAAGACACTAATTTAAAGTCAAGGATGAGGATCAGCTGGGTCGTGATCATTAGGTACCAAATGGAAGAAAATGGACTGAAACTAGAAGGAACTGCCTGGACTTTTCCAACAAGAAACACTTTCATTTTCTTTTGCAAAGGGTTTTATAACGTCTTCCGTTGCGTGCTCAAATGAACAGGCCACAGGTGTGATGCAGCCCTCCAGGAAAGGAGCCTGACCATCTCCTGTTTACAGTGTCTGTTTTTTGTTTCATCACATTACAATACAGTATTAGCAATATGAACCAGGGAGTGACAGACACACACACACACACGGTGCTAGGTAGTCCCACCCCCGTTCTACAGGCATGACAGAGTGGTATATTCACAAATGGGATTCAATGACATCAGAGGACGCACCTCACATAAGAACACAGAGTTTTGAGTGTTCACCACAGTGGTTACACACGTTTCCATCAGAGAGTGACCAGGGGTGTATTCATTAATCAGAAACGGTAAAATGTCTTGCAACAAAAACAAATTAAAGTTGGTCTCTCCCCGTTTGCTTCTGCTTCCGTTTGGTTCTGTTTAGTTCTTAGTTAATACACCCCGAGAGAGGAGTACACAGCAGACCCCAATATACATCTGTTGTCTTGTGCATTTAAAGGCTGACACAAGCAGGTTATACATATCTTGATTTATAATCAGTCATATGGTGGTCAAAACTTATGTTTTTTGTTGATATATGCTAACCAATATTTATGTATTTTTGATTGTTGAAAGTTTAAGGTAGTGAGAGTTTGATTTGAATGGATTCTCTCTGCCATTAGGTCCAGTTAACACTCTCTCGATTGTAGCTAGCAGTGCACTACTTTACAGCTCTGGTCAAAAGTGCATAAGGAATAGGGTGCAATTTGGGACACAGGCTAACCGCGAAAGCATGTGATTGTTTTTGGTCGTCAATCCCGCTGAATAGAAAACAATATAAAAAAACACCACTTTACAATGTAGAAAAATTCCATTATCATTTTATAAAGAAGTTCTCTAGTCCTGTATGTGTGCCATTTTGAGAGTTGTTTGTTATATTTTTGTTATTTGTTTTGATACGTTTTCTTTTTAGTAAAAGCGTTGAATCGTGTAATACACTTGAATAGTGACGGTGACTCATTGACAATATACAAATCTTTCAGTACAATTTGCCTTCATTTAGTAATTTTTAAACACCATGCTCTATAGGCTAAACTCTTACCCTCATAATACAGCCAGCTCTCCATTGACCTATAGAGAGACCCAATGGCTGGCACATCTCACAGGCCACAGTAGTCTTTTACAATTGTTGTTGTTTTTACAGTACAGTGGATACAGTTGCAAAATCGTAGTTGTGAGATGACAAACAAACATGTTTGCTAATCAGAAAGACTTTTAAGAAAGTGTCATCTCGATTTCTGTTTAATTTGGAGTTAGGGGCTACATCCTAATAGTATTAATTTGCTTCCTCTCCTTGTCTCTTCACCTTAATGTAGCAAGTCTTTTCACATAAGCTCCAGTATCAGAAGTCATGGAGGGAGAAGGACATCTGGTTTCTTTACAGTTTGGGCTACATCTTAATAGTCTTAATTCGCTTCCTCTCCGTCTCCTCTCCTTACTAACCACCTATCCATTGACTTTCACCTATCCGAGGTTGTGTAGGAAAGGCGACAATGAAAGGAAGCCATTTCAAGGTATTATGACACAGTATTACTAACCTACAATCTTACCACACCGCTATCACCATCACTAAGGGCCTATGTATATCAGTGGGTTAGCCTACAACTACAAGCTACCCTTTCATGAGAAACTAACCTCAGTATAGTGTGTGTGTGTGTGTGTGTGTGTGTGTGAGAAACTATCGATGTGTGAACACGGATCACATTATCCTACCGCCTCACCTATCAAAGTGAACCGGGGGACCGTTGAGCACAGGGCGGGACTAAAGATGGGGAAAGCTAAACTTGATGCAAATCCTCCGCCACATTGCGGCGTGAGTGACCCCGCTTCCAGCTCACTGTAACTTCCGGCCCCTACTGGATTGGGTGACAATGGCTGTTGATACCTAGCACTACCGAGCATGCTTGCTAGCTTGTTAGCACCCACATCAGGGTGAAGCTAGCGTGGCTAGGCGAGTTACATCTTGTATAGTGTATCTTGGTCGTTATTAACCCGCTGCACCATTGATCCTTCCCGAGGCTGGCTATGACACGTCAGCTTCCCTCTATTGCAGACATCCAGAGCTGCAGAGCCGAGAGGGAGCATGTGATTTGAAACTTGTGTAGAGACCTAGATATGGAGAGGGGAAATGAGGGGTGTATATAGGCCAATAACATTATGAATATGGAACCTAGAGCCTATGTAACAGAATGTTGGTTTTGTGTTTCAGGAAATGTTCTGGTGTTCTGTTGTTGTCTAGTGCTCTGTCGTCCATGCATCGCCATCTTATTGATAGACACCCTATCGGATTTGGATCGATGTCTGTTCATCTGACATGATGAATAATCAATATACTGTTTACATTGTCAGTTGACAGATGGATGTTGATCAATCACTATTGTTTAACTTGTCTGCCTGAATCAAGGGTTTTAAACCTACATATACTAAGTTTTCAATAGGCCTAGTTTAAATTCAAATTTAACTCCATTAATGATATCAAATAATACATTTCATTCAGATGTATATTAATTGTTATGATTGCATGTCACACTATTCTATTAAGCTAACTGATAGATATGACAGACAAACATATCTCCAACGGTCATCTACATCTGCTATCATTTAGAATCCGTCGCAACATTTAGAATGGTAGAACCCATCACGTCATTACGGAACCCGACCAAAGCTCCTGCGAACATGAGCCGTCGGCTGTGACACACACATATTGTCATCTCTCTCTCTCTCTGTCTGCCTGGGAAGATCCTGTTAATCTAAAAATCATGGGCCTGTGCTCCCTCTTTCTCTCAACGCCAGGGCTGTTTTATAATGCATTATTAAACCCTACAACATATGGGCTGTGTGAAAACAATGGTCTGAATAGCTGGCTCCAAGGGTAGAATATCCCTTGGCTTAGACATGAATCGAGGATCAGATTACACTTCCTGAATTCTAACTTTAACCAATAAATGGGAAAACACAAAACTGACCTTACATCAGTGGCTAGTAGGGACTATGAGCGTTGGCTCCCCGGTCGCTATCCATGGTGCTGAAATTAGATCTCGGTGCTTGGTGATAGTGGCTTGATTTGCTAGGCGAAGTCCATGGTGCTGAAACGGGTTTCGAATGTTTTAGATGCATTTCTCGCCATGATAATAACCATAGAAAATTTAGATTTCTAGGAATTCTAGTACTGTTATTCTATTTTTATACCTCCTGAATGTAGGTTTGTTTAATGGTTTGTTTTGTGTTGATAGCAATGGGGAACAAGGGAATGTTTTAAAATGTTGGGCTTTTCTAAAAATGTATGTTTTTTCTTTATTAAGGTTAAACATGAATCAAACTTCATATTGGCTTTGTTTGCTTGTTTGTGTAGCCTTGTGACTTGGTTCTAACTTATTATTTTGGTTCTAAATTGTTATTGGTGCTCTAATGCCGGTTATAGTCATAATTTGCAACACGATCCTTGGGGCATGACAGTTTAAGCAGGATAGTTTAAAGCTAGAATCCTTAAATAAAACAATGACAATGTATGACAGTTGATACATGCTCATGAGGCATTTATAAGTTCTATTCTTCAATAACCAATGGGTATATATCAGTAATTTGTTAAGCCCAAAAATGGATGTAGCAACTAAGCAGTCTAGCTTTAAAGAAGCTCTCAAATGACACCTCACTGAAAACCTCAAGGTTGTAGTACCCTAACCTAACACACATTACCATAGTTGGCTAGTTTGCTCATCATAACTGAGTTAGCTCATCTTGTGTTTATGAAGACTCCTTATCTTCCAACCAACTCCTACTAGGCTCTCTACTACTCATGCTCACCTTCTGAGCTAGAAGCATTGTAGAGGCCTATAAGTGTTTCATCTTAGCCCCACACACAGTCACAGTCCACTACTACCATCTCTATCCAGTGGGCTTGGTTAGGGCTAGGCCCAGGGTAATGCATCCCAGACCTTCTCAGTCCAGTCCATGCCTCCTCAACGTATGACTAGGGGGAGCCACACCCGCCACCCAACACTGGTCTCAGCCCTAGGCAGGTGAGGTGTGGACTGGGTCACATTTCTCCTTGCCACCCTGTTCTGACGTCACCGTACCCCAAACCTATACATTGTTGGAGGTTGGAGGTCCTAAGAGGGGGTCGACCTTGCTTTGTTGGTCACCTTTGAACCTTGACCTCACCACACCCCAAACCTATACATCGTCAGAGGTTCGAGGAGGGGTGCCATCTTGCCTTGACGTCAACACACACCTAGAGAAAGGGGGGAGGAGGGGGGATTCCCTTCCTCTGACGACCCAAACACCCCTACCTCTACATCACTGGATGTATGGTGGGAGGGAGAGATTGGAAGGGTCGCAGCCAGAAACCCTTCTCCGGGGATCGACATTCCCATCTCGCCGTTGGCCTGGCCTGGCAACGTCCTCCACACGCTCTGGGCCAGTTAATCAAGCTTTCTGTATGTTCAGGTTCCCTATACATCACTGGAGGTCCTCACCCTCGGTCTGAGACTCAAATTTGATGGGACACACCCACAGCACGCCAACCACAACCCCTTCTGTATATCCGGGTTCCTGAAAGCGTATATAATTGGATTTAGAACTGAATTACACGCCGCCGGCAGCACAGTGGCGTATGTATATATTATAGGATAACTCGAGTCCGCCACTATAGAATACATTGCGAACGGCAACCAACACATAGCGAAAGCGCAGAGAATCACAGAGAGTGTCTGGACTCCTTTGGTCGTGGAAATAGCGATGAATTGATGTTGGACTGCGATTTGCTGAGCATGTCGGAATGCAATCCTACAGATCTGTAGGTAGAGTTGCATCATGACTGCGAAGACCAATAGGAAGAAGCTGGCGAGTGCAACGGCGTTGGATTTCGTGACTGGTCGGCAGACGCTACATGTCGTTTCGTCGTCTAGACAGTTCCAGCCGAGGGCAGGGAGGACTCCAAGGATCAGACCGACCAACCAGATGAGCCCTATTACCAGGTACGTGAAGAGGACAGTCCGTTCGGTGTGATAGGTCAACGCGTTGTACAGCGACAGGTACCTGTAATGAAGTGAACATTACTGTCAGTCCAGTCCATGTTTTCACTGGCACACTCACTATTCCAAAACATGTTTAACTCATACTGATAACTGATTACTTTAGTCCAGTCCATGTTTTCAATCTTAGTGAGAACTGATACACTCAGAATTACAGTACATAGTTGCATCGCTGCAATTATAGTAATCAGAAATACAACATAGAGAGAAGTACAATGTCACCATACCTGTCCACAGTGATCGCCAGGATATTCAAAATGGACGCAGAGAACGCCACAATAAGTATCCCCGTGGAAATCAAGGTCACGACCTCTCCCTTGACCAGATAGATGAAGACAAAGTTTAGGATGAGTCCGAGACCCGCCAGGAGGTCGGCGAACGCCAGCGAACCAATCAGAATGAACATAGGAGCTCGAAGGGTCGGCGTGTAGAACAGGACAGCAATGACCAGAGCATTCTCACAGGAGATGAGGGTTCCTGTGACACATAATGCCACGTCCCATGGGCTGACATCCTGTTTATGACAACAATAATAGTAATATGTTTTCAAAATACCCAAAGTTACTTAACATAGTCAGCAACATTTTTTAAAAGCTATAAAATCAACTAGTACGTTTATGTTCACAAAACTTGATGACATCATGACTAACCTGGGGTGAGGTCAGAGGTCGTAGGTCAAGGTCAGATGTGGAGGTGCGGACGGGGACTGTGGAGGAGGAGTTGACCCCAGGGAGGTCAGGGTAAGGGTCAAGCCAGGGGTCCAGGGATGAGGGGTTAAAGGTTGCAGAGGAAGTAGTGTTCTGGGGAAGGCCACCACTGCTCATGGCTGCAGCTAGGGAGAGGATCATAACTGGATGAAGGGAAGAAGTGGGGGGTGAAGAAAAAGAAGAAGAAGGGAGAGAGTAGGCTGTATTAATAAGGAGACGGGACACCATAGTGTAAGCTTCAGGAACATCTTTAATAAGATAAAACCAGATACAGAATACAGAGCATAATGGTTACTGTAGTACATTATTCTACAGAGGGAGAGGAGAGGGAGAAAGGAGTCCAGGGGGGAGAGAGGGGGGATGGGTGAGAGTTGGGGCAGAGAGGAAGGATGGATGAGGAGGGGAAGAGGATTAAGGGATTCAGGTTGAGGAGGAGAGGGAGAGTGTGAGTGAGTCAGTCAGAGGTGTCCATTACTACAGAGGAATAAAGTCACTTCTCAAATAAAAACAAGAAGAGATCATCCATCCATCCAATCAACATTGGAAACAAAAGCGCCTGACTCAAATAATATATACACTGAGTAAAACAAATATTAGGAACACCTTCCTAATAGTGAATTCCCCTGTTCCTACTACCATACCCCTTTCAAAGGCACTTCAATCTTTTTGTCTTGCCACACAGACACAATCCATGTCTCAATTGTCTCAAGGCTTAAAAAGTATTCTTTAACCTGTCTCCCCCCCTTCATCTACACTGATTGAAGTGGATTTAAAAGGTGATCAAAAAGGGATCAAAGCTTTCACCTGGTCAGTCTATGTCATGGAAAGAGCAGATGTTGTGTGCTTAAGGTTGTTGTCCTGTTGGAAGGTGAACCGATTGCTCAGTTTGGCTGGGCGGCCAACTCTAGGAAGAGTCTTGGTGGTTCCAAACTTCTTCCATTTAAGAATGATCAAAGCCACTGTGTTCTTTGGGACCTTCAATGCTGCAGAGATTTTTTGGTACCCTTCCCCAGATCTGTGCCTCGGCACAATCCTGTCTCGGAGCTCTTCGGACAATTCCTTCAACCTCATGGCTTGGTTTTTGCTCTGACATGAACTGTCAACTGTGGGACCTTATAGAGACAGGTGTGTGCCTTTCCAAATCATGTCCAATCAATTCAATTTACCACAAGTAGACTCCAATTAAGTTGTAGAAACATCTCAATGGAAACAGGATGCACCTGAGCTCAATTTTGAGTCTCATACCAAAGGGTATGTAAATGTGACATTTCTGTTATTTATTTTGAATAAATGTGCAAACATTTCTAAAAACCTGTTTTTGCTTTGTCATTATGGGGTATTGTGTGTAGATTGATGAGGAAAATAAACCATTTAATCAATTTTAGAATAAGGCTTTATCGTTGCAAAATGTGGAAAAAGTGAAGGGGTCTGAATACTTTCTAAATGCACAATATTTGTTTTGACCATGACAGTTTACAATCTAAGCAAGTAATTTAGTCACCTCAACTTGTTCAACAGCCACACCATTCATTTCCAGATTCAGCTGAGGTCAAGAGCTTAGGGAATGATTTGTACCAAATACAATGCGCTTGCTTTTAGAGATGTTTAGGACCAGTTAATTACTGGCCACCTTTTCCAAAACTGACTACAACTCCTTGTTAAGGGTTTCAGTGAATTCATTAGCTGTGGTTGCTGACATGTATTTGGTTGAATCATCAGCATACAGTACATAATTTCAGTTAAAATATGCCCCCAAAAAAATTTGTTTAGTCACATAATTGCTCAATTTGCAGTCAGCAGCCAGACTTAATAGCCACACATTTTTCCCATCTCTTTCAACCATTCAATTTTTCAACTCCATCAATCTGTGGAGCCTTAACAGTTCTGACAGCCAGTTTCTTAACAGGTGCATGTTTATCTATAATAGGAAGAAGCAATTTCATGAATTTATCAAGTGCAGCGGTTGGATGCTCCTTATTAATCACATCAAACCAGCAAATATGTTTTATATCACTCACATAAGAGTCACAGCAAAAACGTTTGTATGATCTCTTATACACTATTTTAGGCCCAGCTTCTGGAACCTTCGTTCTCCTAGATATACAGTAGCCTCTATATTGTGATCACTGCATCCAATGCATATGGATACAGCTTTAGAACAGAGCTCTAGAGTATTAGTCAAAGTGCGATCAATACATGTGGATGATCTTGTTCCTGTTGTGTTTGTAAACACACTGGTAGGTTGATTAATAACCTGAACCAGATTGCAGGCGCTGATTACAGTGAGAAGTGTTCTCTTGAGTGGACAGCTTGATGAAAATCAGTCAATATTCATATCCCCAAGAAAGTAGACCTCTCTGTTTACATCCCATACACTATCTAGCATTTCATGCACATTATTTACAGTTGAAGTCAGAAATTTACATACACTTAGGTTGGAGTCATTAAAACTCGTTTTTCAACCACTCCACAAAGTTCTTGTTAACAAACTATAGTTTTGGCAAGTCGGTTAGGACATCTACTTTGTGCATGACACAAGTCATTTTTCCAACAATTGTTTACAGACAGATTATTTCACTTATAATTCACTGTATCACAATTCCAGTTGGTCAGAAGTTTACATACACTAAGTTGACTGTGCCTTTAAACAGCTTGGAAAATTCCAGAAAATGATGGCATGGCTTTATAAGCTTCTGATAGGCTAATTGACGTCATGTGAGTCAATTGGAGTTGTACCTGTGGATGGATTTCAAGACCTACCTTCAAATTCAGTGTCTCTTTGCATGACATCATGTGAAAATCAAAAGAAATTAGCCAAGACCTCAGAAAAAAATGGAAGAACTCCACAAGTCTGGTTCATCCTTGGGAGCAATTTCGAAATGCCTGAAGGTACCATGTTCATCTGTACAAACAATAGTATGCAAGTATAAACACCATTAGACCACGCAGCCGTCATACCGCTCAGGAAAGAGACACATTCTGTCTCGTAGAGATGAATGTACTTTGGTGCGAAAAGTGCAAATCAATCCCAGAACAACAGAAAAAGACCTTGTGAAGATGCTGGAGGAAACAGGTACAAAAGTATCTATATCCACAGTAAAACGAGTCCTATATCGACATAACCTGAAAGGCTGTTCAGCAAGGAAGGCCGTTCAGCACTGCTCCAAAACCGCCATAAAAAAGCCAGACTGCGGTTTACAACTGCACATGGGGACAAAGATTGTTCTTTTCATACAAAATCATACAAAAATAGAACTGTTTGGCCATAATGACCATCGTTATGTTTGGAGGAAAATGGGGGAGGCTTGCAAGCCGAAGAACACCATCCCAACCGTAAATGCACGGGGGTGGCAGCATCATGTTGTGGGGGTGCTTTGCTGCAGAAGGGACTTGTGCACTTCACAAAATAGATGGCATCATGAGGTAGGAAAAATATGTGGAAATATTGATGCAACATCTCAAGACATCAGTCAGGAAGTTAAAGCTTTGTCGCAAATGGGTCTTCCAAATGGACAATGACCCCAAGCATACTTCGAAAGTTGTGGCAAAATGGCTTAAGGACAACAAAGTCAAGGTATTGGAGTGGCCATCACAAAGCCCTGACCTCAATCCTATAGAAAATTTGTTGGCAGAATTGAAAAAGCGTGTGCGAGCAATGATGCCTACAATCCTGATTCAGTTACACCAGCTCTGTCAAAATTCACCCAACTTATTCACCCAAAATATATCAAAACACGCATCGTGTTTGCAACAAGGTACTAAAGTAATACTACAAAAAATGTGGCAAAGCAATCAACTTTTTGTACTCAATACAAAGTGTTATGTTTGGGACAAATCCAATACAACATATTACAGAGTACCACTCTCCATATTTTCAAGCATAGTGGTAGCTGAATCATGTTATGGATATGCTTGTAATCGATAAGGACTGGGGAGTTTTTCAAGATAAAAAATAAATGGAATGGAGCTAAGCACAGGCAAAATCCTAGAGGAAAACCTGGTTCAGTCTGCTTTCCACCAGACACTGAGATGATTTCAGCTTTCAGCAGGTCAATAACCTAAAACACAAGGCCAAAAATCCACCTCTCTAAAAACAAGTCTCTCACCGTTGCCGCCTGCTATAGACCACCCTCTGCCCCCAGCTGTGCTCTGGATACCATATGTGAACTGATTGCCCCCCATCTATCTTCAGAGCTTGTGCTGTTAGGTGACCGAAACTGGGACATGCTTAACACCCTGGCCATCCTACAATCTAAGCTTGATGCCCTCAATCTCACACAAATGATCAATGAACCTACCATGTACAACCCCAAATCTGTAAACATGGGCACCCTCATAGATATCATCCTAACCAACCTGCCCTCCAAATACACCTCTGCTGTCTTCATCCAGGATCTTAGCGATCACTGCCTCATTGCCTGCATTCGTAATGGGTCTGCGGTCAAACGACCACCCCTCATCACTGTCAAACGCTCCCTAAAACACTTCAGCGAGCAGGCCTTTCTAATCAACCTGGCCCGGGTATCCTGGAAGGATATTGACCTCATTCCGTCAGTAGAGGATACATGGTTATTCTTTCAAAGTGCTTTCCTCACCATCTTAAATAAGCATGCCCCATTCAAAAAATGGAGGACCATGAACAGATATAGCCCTTGCTTCACTCCAGACCAGACTGGCCTTGACCAGCACAAAAAGATCCTGTGGCATACTGCATTAGCATCAAATAGCCCCCGCGATATGCAACTTTCAGGGAAGTTAGGAACCAATATACACAGGCAGTTAGGAAAGCAAAGGCTAGCTTTTTCAAACAGAAATTTGCATCCTGTAGCACAAACTCCAAAAAGTTCTGGGACACTGTAAAGTCCATGGAGAATAAGAGCAACTCCTCCCAGCTGCCCACTGCACTGAGGCTAGGAAACACTGTCACCGCCGATAAATCCACGATAATTGAGAATTTCAACAAGCGTTTCTCTACGGCTGGCCATGCTTTCCACCTGGTTACCCCTATCCCGGTCAACAGCCCTGCACTCCCCACAGCAACTTGCCCAAGCCTCCCCCATTTCTCCTTCACCTAAATCCAGATAGCTGATTTTCTGAAAGAGCTGCAACATCTGGACCCCTACACATCAGCCGGGCTAGACATTTAACATTTACATTTAAGTCATTTAGCAGACGCTCTTATCCAGAGCGACTTACAAATTGGTGCATTCACCTTATGATAGGTGGCTTATATGTATAGCCTACTGCTAATAACACATTACACAACACAATATGTATAGATTAATATGATATGCTCTACAGCCTGCAGCACATATATACTGTCTATATAGCCAACTGCTAGTGACACATAAATAGACATTACAACAAAGCACAATATGCATGCCTCTTTGTAAAACCACCATAATAATAACCACCATAATATACCCTATATACAGATCAGATCCTATATGTGGCTGTGGCTTGTTAAATAAAGCAGGCAGACAGGCATCAAGGCATTCAGTTACTGTTCAATTGAACGTTAGAAGGGGCAAAACAAGTGACCTATGCAACTTTGAGCATGGTATGATCGTCGGTGCCAGGCGCTCCGGATCCAGTGTCTCATAAATGGCCAACCTCCTGGGCTTTTTACAGAGAATGGTGCAACAAACAAAAAAAGTTCTATGGGCTGATGACAGAGGTCGAAGGAGAATGGCAAGAATCTTGCACGCTAACAGGCAGACCACAAACAGACAAATAATGGCACAGTACAACAGTGAAGTGCAGAACGGCAACTCGTCGAAACTTGCTATGGATGGGCTATTGCAGCAGACAACCACACCGGGTTCCACTCCTATCGGCCAAAAACAAGAAGAAGCAGCTCCAGTGGGCACGCAATCAACAATACTGGACAATTGAGGAGAGGAAAAACAATGCCAAGTTCAGTTTACTTGAGTGGCTCGCGCAGTCCCCAGACCTCAACCAAATAGAGCATCTTTTGGATGAGCTGGAATGGGCTGTTTGCAGCATGAACGTACCGGTGTCCAATCTGAATCAACTGCGTGATGCCATCGCATCAGCATGGACCAACATTCCAACACATTGTAGGATGCCCCAAGAATACAGGCTGTTCTGGAGGCAAAGGGGGGTCCGACCCGGTACTAGATGGGTATACCTAATAAACTGGCGAGTGAGTGTATATAGCCTACTGTAACACATTTAACACACATTACAACACAACACTAAATGCATGTTTCCTTGTAATACCACATTCATGTTGCAAACATACAGATCATATGCTTAATGCATAAATATACGTTATTCAGTCCATATGCTGGAGACACTTACACATACATTACACAACACAAGATGTTGCCTGGTAGTTTAAACATGCATCCTTGTATGGCTTTTCTACATACCGCATAGTTTTACCATGAAATTGTTTTCCTTTTGTTCCTCCTTGAATGGAACAGAAATAACCTAAAAAAAAACAGTATTAACCTAATCCCCATTGCAGCTGCATCGACATCTAAAACATGTCCAAATAGAATAGAAAAAAACACATCCATATAAGATATTCTTACCAGAAATATGGGACAGAAAGAGAGCCTCCGGATTAGGCTTGGAGCTATCACCTTGCAGTGATTTATTCTATTTTTAGAAAAAAACGTTTAAAATCTGCGAGATCGTTTTGATTCTAGTCTGACTGACACGCTGCGCAGACAAAAAAAAACACAGAGCTAATTTTAACTCTGCCAGCGCGCGCACAGCCAGCAAGCTCCATTCACAAATGTATCCTCTCCTCTCTAACCCTCCCTCCTTTCCCTCACTCCCTCCCTGTCTACTAAGCACACGCACGCGCACATAGGGATACACACGCACATGCACACACATGCAGTACACACCGACACACTGCAAAGGACTGAGAAGGTCACTAAACCCGCGAAGCAATTTCCATTTCATTGTTTCTATTTATAAATCTTTTGTTTTCTGTTATTGTTTTTTTAATTGTCAACAAACTATTTATTAATAAACAACATATGCATCTGTACGCTAAAGACAGCATCATTCCATATGCGCATCTCCCACCACGAACAATACCCCAGTTTCATTCAACTGCATTGCCTTTCCCCCCAGCGCAGTCCGTGACTGTTGAGCAAGGGAGAGAGAGAGAGAGAGAGAGAGAGAGAGTGAGAGAGAAAGAGAGAGAGAGAGAGAGAGAGAGAGAGATGATGGGGAAGGAGAGAGGAGAGACAACGCCACAAAGACAGAGAGACAGAGAAGAAGAAAAAATAAATACAATTACTAGTTTTTTATGTCCTTTTTCCTCTTTTACGCCGCTGGATATAAGAAATAAAAATCTAGATTTTCCTTTCTGTAGAGTAGTACTTGAGGAGCGCGCTGCAGTCATCTGACGCTATCCTTTCGTTAGCATTGCTTCAACGCTGTAAGCAGTGTAACCACCTCTGCCACTTACCGCTCTCCTCCAGCCGTGCATAGCCTACTATGCGCACCACTCTCTGCATGGACACGTTGACGACGATTCTCACTTGGTGACGTCAGAAGCTCACTAAGGTCACGCTGTGTCGATGGGTTCTGTGAATCATGGACTGAATATTGATAATGAAATCCGGTTTCTCCAGTTTCCATAAAGAACACGACTCCATGTTTAGATAGGTAGAATAGGATCTCTGTGTTCGGTACCCACGCACGTGAACGCGCGCGCGCACACACTCACACACAAACACAAGGTCGATGCGGTGCGTTCGCATGTGCAGACAGACACGCTCACCGCGCTACGTAGGCCTGCATCTCGTTTCCTTTCATCCTAGCCCAATTGAGATCATTCAGATCAAGTGTGGAACTTCAGTTTAAGAAGATTTAAGTTAATTGCCATTGTGAATAGGAAACATGAGTAATAATCTCTTGCTCTCTCATGGAACACAATTACACTATCACACCTTTTGTGCAGGAAATTCCCCGGACCACGCGCTCTCTGTCATCCCCCTATCCTCCACTCCCCTCCTCCGCTCCATTCCCATGGTGAGTTCTCTTTCCCTCATTCGCTCTCTCTCTACCTGAATCACGCCTTTCGGCGTTTGTGCAGTGCCTCTGCAGTGGCTATTGTGTATGAAATAGTGCAATAACCTTGATTGTAGTAACATACAACATACTGGGAAAGCACAAAACACACACACACACACATGTTTTTATGAATGTGTGAATCGCAGCGCATGATAGGAATACAGATGAGGGTGTGTGTGCACTCTGGGTCTTAGAATCGGCCAAGTCGCTCAAGATCCACTGCGAATTAGACCTCCGTCCAGGTAAGCAGGACGTCAGAAGATAATGTTAAAACCAGTCACTAGGGGAAACGGTGAGCGCTATTACCATCAAGTAGGCTCTGGGTTTGCTAGGGGGTTGTGGATGGGCGTAAACCCAGACAGGAAGATCACGTCAGTGACTCAACCCACTCAAGTGATGCACCCCTCCTAGGGTCAGCATGGAAGAGCACCAGTAAGCCAGTAACTCAGCCCCTGTAATAGGGTTAGAGGCAGAGAATCCCAGTGGAAAGAGGGGAACCGGCCAGGCAGAGACAGCAAGGGCGGTTCGTTGCTCCAGTGCCTTTCCGTTCACCTTCACAGTCCTGGGCCAGACTACACTCAATCATAGGACCTACTGAAGAGATGAGTCTTCAATAAAGACTTAAAGGTTGAGACCGAGTCTGAGTCTCTCACATGGGTAGGCAGACCATTCCATAAAAATTGAGCTCTATAGGAGAAAGCCCTGCCTCCAGCTGTTTGCTTAGAAATTCTAGGGACAATTAGGAGGCCTGCGTTTTGTGACCGTAGCGTACGTGTAGGTATGTGCGGCAGGACCAAATTCGGAAAGATAGGTAGGAGCAAGCCCATGTAATGCTTTGTAGGTTACCCTATCCTTAACCCTTAACTTAACCATTCGGAATGAATGCCTAAACTTAACCATGGAGTTGTTATTGTTTTAACCCTATCCCAAACCTTAATTAACTTAACCATTGGGATTTAAAGCCTGAACTTAACTTAAGGGTTTGGACATCTGATTCCACATACACGCACACACGCACACACACACGCACACACACACACACACACACACACACACACACACACACACACACACACACACACACACACACACACACACACACACACACAAACAGTCACAACACACACATATTTAGTTATGCATATTACAGAGGCCTAGAGAGAGATATGGAGAGAGTTTGGACACACCTACTCATTAAAGGGGTTTTCTTTATTGTTACTATTGTCTACGTTGTAGAATAATAGTGAAGACATAACACATATGGAATCATGTAGTAACCAAAAAAGTGTTAAACAAATAAAAATATATTTTCTATTTTAAATTCTTCAAATACCCACCCTTTGCCTTGATGACAGATTTGCACACTCTTGGCATTTTCTCAACCAGCTTCATGAGGCAGTCACCTGGAATGCATTTCAATTAACAGGTGTGCCTTGTGCAAAGTGAATTTGTGTAATTTCGTTCTTTCTTAAAACCTCTTACATCTAGACGTTCCGCTAGCGGAACACCTGCTCCAATATCCAATGATAGACATGGCGCAAATTACAAATTCCTCAAAAATCCCAAAACTTCAATTTTTCAATCATATGACTATTTTACACCATTTTAAAGACAAGACTCTCCTTTATCTAACCACACTGTCCGATTTCAAAAAGGCTTTACAGCGAAAGCAAAACATTAGATTATGTCAGCAGAGTACCCAGCCAGAAATAATCAGACACCCATTTTTCAAGCTAGCATATAATGTCACAAAAAACAAAACCACAGCTAAATGCAGCATTAACCTTTGATGATCTTTATCAGATGACACGCCTAGGACATTATGTTATACAATACATGCATGTTTTGTTCAATCAAGTTCATATTTATATCAAAAACCAGCTTTTTACATTAGCATGTGACGTTCAGAACTAGCATTCCCACCGTGAGAATTTACTAAATTACTCACGATAAACGTTCACAAAAAACATAACAATTATTTAAAGAATTATAGATACAGAACTCCTTTATGCACTCGCTATGTCTGATTTTAAAATAGCTTTTCGGTGAAAGCACATTTTGCAATATTCTGAGTAGATAGCACGCCATCAGAGGCTAGCTATTTTGACACCCACCAAGTTTGACCCTCACCAAACTCCGATTTACTATTAGAAAAGTTTGATTACCTTTCCTGTTCTTCGTCAGAATGCACTCCCAGGACTTCTACTTCAATAACAAATGTTGGTTTGGTTCAAAATAATCCATAGTTATGTCCAAATAGCGGCGTTTTGTCCGTGCGTTCAAGACACTATCCAAGGGTGACGAAGGGTTACGCGCCCGATGCGTTTCGTGACAAAAAATGTCTAAATATTCCATTACCGTACTTCGAAGCATGTCAACCGCTGTTTAAAATAAATTTTTATGCTATTTTTCTCGTAAAAAAGCAATAATATTCCGACCGGGAGTTGTTGTTTTCGTTCAAAGACGAAAGAATAAAAACATGGGGTCGCCTCGTGCATGCGCCTCCAGTCTCTGTTCTCTGATCGACCACTATCAAAATGCGCTAATGTTTTTTAGCCAGGGCCTGCAAAGCCACCATTCAGCTTTTTGCCGCCTTCTGAGAGCCTATGGGAGCCGTAGGAAGTGTCACGTAACAGCAGAGATCCCCTGTTTTGGATAGAGATGATCAAGAAGGCCAAGAAATGGTCAGACAGGGTACTTCCTGTATAGAATCTTCTCAGGTTTTGGCCTGCCAAATGAGTTCTGTTATACTCACAGACACCATTCAAACAGTTTTAGAAACTTTGGAGTGTTTTCTATCCAAAGCTAATAATTATATGCATATTCTAGTTTCTGGGCAGGAGTAATAATCAGATTAAATCGGGTACGTTTTTTATCCGGCCGTGAAAATACTGCCCCCTATCCATAACAGGTTAATGCGTTTGAACCAATCAGTTGTGTTGTGACAAGGTAGGGGTGGTATATAGAAGATAGCCCTATTTAGTAAAAGACCAAGTACATTTTATGGCAAGAACAGCTCAAATAAGCAACGAGAAGTGACAGTCAATCATTATTTTAAGACATGAAGGTCAGTCAATCCGGAAAATTGCAAGAACTTGAAAGTTTCTTCAAGTGCAGTCGCAAAAACCATCAAGCGCTATGATGGAACTGGCTCTCATGAGGACCTCCACAGGAAAGCAAGACCCAGAGTTACCTCTGCTGCAGAGGATAAATTCATTAGAGTTACCAGCCTCAGAAATTGCAGCCCAAATAAATTCTTCACAGAGTTCAAGTAACAGACACATCTCAACATCAACTGTTCAGAGGAGACTGCATGAATCAGGCCTTCATGGTCGAATTGCTGCAAAGAAACCACTACTAAAGGACACCAATAAGAAGAAGACTTGCTTGGGCCAAGAAACACGAGAAATGTACATTAGACCTGTCCTTTGGTCTGATGAGTCCAAATTTGAGATTTTTGGTTCCAACCGCCGTGTCTTTGAGACACAGAGTACGGATGATCTCCGCATGTGTGGTTCCCACAGTGAAGCATGGAGGAGTAGGTGTGATGGTGTGGGGGAGCTTTGGTGGTGACACTGTCAGTGATTTACTTAGATTTCAAGGCACACTTAACCAGCATGGCTACCACAGCATTCTGCAGCAATACACCATCACATCTGATTTGCGCTTAGTGGGACTACCGTTTGTTTTTCAACAGGGCAATGACGCAACACACCTCCAGGCTGTGTAAGGGCTATTTGATCAAGAAGGAGATTGATGGAGTGCTGCGTCAGATGACCTGGTCTGCACAATCACCAGACCTCAACCCAATTGAGATGGTTTGGGATGAGTTGGACCGCAGAGTTAAGGAAAAGCAGCCAACAAGTGCTCAGCATATGTTGGAACTCCTTCAATACTGTTGGAAAATAATTCCAGGTGCAGCTGGTTGAGAGAATGCCAACAGTGTGCAAAGCTGTCATCAAGGCAAAGGGTGGCTACTTTGAAGAATCTCAAATATAAAATATATTTTGATTTGTTTACTACATGATTCCATATGTGTTATGTCATAGTTTTGATGTCTTCACTATTATTCTACAATGTAGAAAATAGTAAAAATAAAGAAAAGACCAAAGTAACTGTTACCCAAATTCACTTAGCCTGCGTCCCAAATGTCATTTTATTCCATATGGTCCCTGGTCTTAAGTAGTGCACTAAATAGAGAATAGGGTACCATTTGGGATGCAGCTTCCTCTATTGCCTCTTACTGCTGACAGAAGCAGGAACATGGAACTAGACGTCAGCAGATGTGAATGTGCGTGCGTGTGTGAAAAAGAGTGTGAAGAGAAAGAAGGAGTGAATGTCTATCTGCATGCATGTGTGTGAACAATTGTTTGTCTCATGAAGGCCTATGTCTGGCAATATCATCAAATTCCCTCTGCTTTACTCAGTGGGCTTTTGAGACCGATCTAACAATTGTATTATCATTTGATTGGCTGGCAGAGACACAGTTAAGAGAGCACCATCTTTCTGTTTGTGTGTGCGTGTGACATGGTGTGTTGAGATAGGATTATCAGGCGTAAAAAGGCTGGTAATGATGATGATGATGACTGCCTGAATCGACTCTGAAATTACCCTACGCTTCAATTGAGAGCGATTTAGAGAGTGTGTTTGTGTGAGAGAAAGAAGGAGAGAGAAAGATAGATAGGTATTTTGAAACATTGGACTATCACTAATCAAAGAATAGTTATTAACTAGGAAGTCAGGGCACCACGGGAAAATGTGGTTTAAAGAGTTACAATTTCCCGAATTTAACTCTCTTCAGATATTTTCATATCTTATCGATTACAGTCACTTATTAATGTATTAGTACCTCATCAGTCATATTCTGAATGTCGCAAACCCTTGGATATCTGCACGAACCCTAGCATAAATTATGAATCAGTGATATACAAATTGGATTAATTATTTATTTACTAACTAAATAATCCCACAGAATTACATAAACACACACAGGATAGGTTCTACATTGGTTACTCACTTGATAATGACACACCGAAAAGTCCCTAGTGGATGAAACCGATATGACGGCTTGGTAGACAAAGGAAAGGGGTGGGGACAGCTCAAGAGCGGGAATGTCAGAGAAACAACATGGATATACAGTTGATAACTACACTCATGGAGATGATAACTCTTTGCACATGAACAGCCGCTCATTCGAAAATAAATTGCAATTGACATATTTATGAGTGTATGCCTTTGTTGTCCCTCTCCATGATCGCCGGTCCGTCTGCTGGATAGTCAGTCGACAGAAAGTCTTTGGTTTGTCCACTCATGATCAAAGTCTTGCCTGGTTGTAGTTTTCTTAGTGGGGTCTGGATAGTGTCTTTTGTAATAGATACATCAGACGTACCCCTGGTCACTTGATAAGGAAATGTTCTCCAGAATGGATCTTTTAGAGTACCATTCGGTCGTTCGATCGGTTGCGTTTACCAGACTAAAGTACTTAAACAGCTGCAGACTGAATAATTGGTCTTTAGTTTGTAGATTTATTAACCATTTCAGCATGGGGATGATCCCCACGTTCTCTGGTCTTGTCCTTTGGTAGAGTTGTAGTTTAAATCATTTTGCAACATCCGGCTCACGCCTTGGTCTGCTTGGTCTATAGAGTGGTAGATTTCTCAACCATTTGTAACATATTCAGCTGGCGCTGCACCTTTCTGGTCTTTATTTAAATTGGCAACTATTTCAACATGTAGCTACCGCTCCATGCTCTTTGGTCTAATGTACATTTTGTTGGAAGTGGGTTTTATACTTGATCCTGCAAGTTGCAACCCACCATAAGAATGAACCTCGGATGTCCATGTTTGTGGATCAGCGTAGCATCCCCCCCCCCCCCCGGTGGTTTACCCTGGTAGGCTTTCTGACAGCTGCAAACCACCACAAGAATGGCCAGGGAATGTCCTGGTTTGGGATCACTGTTGCGTTCACCCTCTGGTGGTTGACCCGGGTAGGATTTCTGCAAATGGAGCAGGCCGCCACAAGGATGGGCAGTGGATGTCTGGATTGAGATCGCCGTGCTGGACCCGTCGTCTGATCATTCAGGCTGGTGGATCTAAGCAGTAACTTAGGCAGATGTTAACAACGCACACACACTTATGAAATACATAATTACATTTCTTCCCAGATGAGCGGTGTTGTGGCACTAAGTGATGGTTGTATGGTGAACTTGTTTATGGCTCTATCACTTCCTAAGTGTCAGAGGAAAAGAAATGAAAAGGAATGAAAGCATAAACAAAAGACATACAAAATATAGTTATCACACCTTAATCATCTAATTGGACTGTTTTCTATATACGTCCAAGGTCTTGGCAAAATGTCCCTATCATGGCATTATCTAATGTCATATCTAGGGCATTTCTAAGTTGATTACTACATGATAAGTCTACAGCTGTAAGGCACCAGTTTTAGGCAGTCTACAGGGATGACCTATGGACCTTTGTAGAGAAACTGGTGAGTACTGTAGCTGTAGAGTCAAAGGCCTCAGAGAAAATTTCAACTTTGCTAACGCTGGTATTTTGTTCGGACCCTTAAGTGATCCGAGCATAACTCCTCATTAAATGTTCCGTTTCGTGTGTGTTTGTGCTTACACAAGCGCACATACCAAGGTAAAGAAACCAAGTATCCGGGGAGGCTGCAACCTGTTCAGAATGAGTCTGACGTCATCAGATCATTTCCAGGTCAATGCCTGGAGGTCAGTAAGAATTGATGTCGACCTCAAGACGTGTTAAGGGGACCTGTAGTAGTTTTATTACACGTCAATGTGTCTTACACCATTGTAGTGGTGATAGGTATGAAGGAGTCTATTTCATAGCTATGTTATTCATGGATGAGCTAACCTCACAACGGAAGTACTGAAACAGTTGTACGCGGTGTGATCAGAGTTCATGACTTTTAATAACTTTCCACCTGAATGGAGGGTTCTATTTATTAGTGGCATGTGTGTTAACCATCAGAAGAGTGTTCTGGAGATTCTCTTACACGTGTTGCATTCTGAGTGACTACTAACTCCTCTATCGCTCTTATCAATAGCAATTTGACTTGTGAGGTCTCTAACCCTCTTACTGATTGTTGCTGGACTGACTGTGCTGGCATTGGTACTGGTACTCAAGGGGAGCAGTTATCCTATCCTTATTCTGAAATGTTATCCTCCTGGAACACATGATTAGAGCATTTTACTAGTTGCATTGAAGTTTAAACTACACATGGAAAGGCATGGTTTTGTTTGCCATTTGTTTTGGAGGTGGAACGTCCACTGGAATACTGTAATTTCTTGGATATGTTCTAAGATTATCCCCGTCTAGGGGCCTGTCTGCTCTTCAATGTTCTCATATAGGAGTTTACAACTAGATTTGTTTTCTGCTCTGACGACCTCATACAGTGTTACACGTAGTCTCAGGAGTAACTGATCCATCAAGTCTGCTCCGGAGTAGCAGGGGTTCCGATTCGAGACTGGTTACATACACAGGGTGAACGAGTGATATGTCCTGGAAGTGTAGTTTCAGCATGATTCTCAATGTGAAAGGTGAGGTAGTCTGAGTGAAACTTCGAAGTGTAGTGTTGCATCGTTACACTTTTAACCAACGTTTAGTTGGCTTCAAAACCCTTTTGAGATCATTGAACAATGTTTGAGAGATGAGCGATATTGTTGCGCCCGAATCAATTAGCGCGTGACAAGTTAAGAAGTCCTCCAGGACTGTTTCCATGTATGGCCGCTTAGAGTCGCGTTTAGTGGACATATTCCCCACAAGTGGAGTGGTCGTTCGCAACAACGTGATGTGCCATTTCTGTTCAAGGTGAAAGATGATCGACTTTTCGGATTTTGAGTTGGCTAGGCTTTAGCGAAGCTTTTGACCTTTTTCTTCGAAACCTTTGTATCAGAGTCTATAGACAAAGCTTGTGGGCTTGTTTCTTGATCGAGCGGGCCCTAGATAGGGTCTCGAGTGAGAGTGGGAGAAATTACATGTTTTACTTCCTTGCTAAGGGTGTTAATTCCTGCAGACCTGGTGTCCGGCAATTTCCAGTTTAGTCCATGTACCCTTTTCTCAAAATGTTCTCGCTTTAGTTCTTCACCTAGTGGAACTTCTAGACAACATTGGTCTACATTTTGATTGTCCTTTAACCCTTTGTTACCCTTGTGCTCTGACACTTTGTGTGGGTTGGGTGCAGGAACGTAGCGAATAGGTTGATTGTACTGGTAGTCATTTCGATGGCGACATACTTTACAGTTATTTCAACTGCGGGGATTATTGGATTCATGGTTTCTTGGTAGAAACCGTTGTTGTGCGTCATCTCTCAACACTTCAATACCTGATAATGCACCCTCTAACTGGAATGAGTGCTCCTGGTCAAACTTCAAAACCGAGTGGTCAGGGCTTTAAGCATTGCGAGCTTTTGATGCCTCAAAAGCAGTGCTTGCAAGCTCTCTGAGTAGTAAGATAGGCAAGCCAACGTGGACTGTAGGGCCCAAGTAGGTAATGAAGGTGGGATACATGTTCGACAGAAACATTTGTTTGAATGGTAACAGCTCTTCCATTCCTGTTTCAGTGAGTAGGCCAAAGTAAGTTGAACGAAGCCTATAATAGTAAGCTTGTGGGTGTATATTCCGAGCTTGTTTGACAGTGTTAGCCAGTGAGCTATTGTGTTTGCGAGTCGCAGAACCACTGAATTCTAATTTCAAAGCTGTGGCAAGTTTAGCGTAGTCGTTTAGCACGTGTTGCTGTTGTAGACGAATGAACCTCGTCACATGTCTATTCGGCATTCGTTTTTAACAAGTAAAGTGTGTCAGAAACAGTAGCGTTTGGGTAGCCATCCAATGCGACCTCTGTGTCAGCTAGAAACGTCTCAGTATCATTTGGCTGACCTGGAACGGGGTCAAAGGTGGAGAAATTCTTGACGAGTTTGTCAAGGTGTTCCGCACCAAGCGGGCGGAGAGGGTTGGCTTCAAGAGGAGAAGACTGAGGGGACACATGAGGGAGGCAAAGTCTGAAACCTTCTATCGTCTTCACTCCTTTAAGTACCGGGCTCCGGTTGCTTGGTTGGGTCGTCAAGCTGTAGCGCGTGACCGTTCTGGAATTCCACCAGATTGTACCTATTGTACCTATTCTGCTGCATTGCAGAGTGCACTTCAGAGCTTAGAGTACCGATTTTGGACACATGAGTGTCGCACTTGCTCCTTTCGATCTCAAACTTATCTGTCATTATTTGCAGATAGAGGTCTTAAGGACAGAGCGAGAGATTCAATGATGAGATTTCCTCTGCTTGCTTAGAAATCAATATTTCCATCTTCATCACCTGAGTTCTCTCATCATTCATTTGGTCAGCGACTTCAATGAATTCTGCTGACCTGTCATCCAACTTAGTCATTGTGTTCATTAACTGATCATCTTTGGTCTGCAGCATTTGGAGTAGAACATTGTTACTTTGAGTAACGTTCAACAAAACTGCATGCATGTTATCAAGTTGTGCACTCAGATTGATCTAGTTCTCCGTAGACATCAACGTATTTAGTTTTGGCTAAATCAAGTTGTTCCTGTAGAATACAATTTTGTTCCTGTAGAAGACGATTTTGTTGAATAGTTTGAGCTCCTTCGTCATAACTTTTTGCAATTACATTAAATTGTTCAGTTTTCAAATGCAGTTCCATAGCTAGCAGAATTTTCCCATTTTCTGCTTTTGTCATTGGTTTCCCGGTTCTCTCCACATGTCCCTTTATGTCTACCATGTCCTGCCTGTGTTTCAGCTGTGCACTGCGGTATTGGAACGATGCCAATCTTGGATGGCAAGACATCAGGGCTAAACTGGAGAGAACCTTTACAAGGCCTGCGCCTGAAGGTTGATTTTTGGTAGCATTTGTCGCGATTTCTACTGTTTTTCCGCTAATAGCGTAGTTAGGGTTGGTATGGAGATCAGAGATCAATCCTTTTATGGGTTAGGGTTCACTAATTAGTGGGGGAGTCAGGACCACTCCCTCTGATAGCTTGCACAATATTAGAACATTTGAGAGGAGGAAAACAATTGTTCCTATTTTTCCAAAGTTTGGTTTTGGAATACGATAATCTATTTATAGACGCTAATGAACCATCAGTACTGTATCAGTAATGTGGGAGTTGGACGTGAATGAATTTGCAAAAGCAAATTGACTTGATTAATCAACGATAATGATTAATCATACCTGTATAGGCAACTGGGAATTCAACTTTAATTAACCTGAGAAGTTGGTTCATCTAGTGTAATATGAGAAAGTTTAAAATGTCTCATTTAATTGGAAGAACCTGAAAAGGTATGTTCGACAATTTAACTTATTAAATGGAATGTGACAATGATATCCAATCAATTGAATTGTCTTGATTTATCATAGGTGTAACCAGTAGTTCAAATGTTTAGGGTACATTCACTACCAAGGTCACTTATCCATAAGGCCGAAGAGGCGGGACTTCCTTCAGTACTGGTTAGACCTGAATGAGCTTTGCAAAAGCACATTTTACTGATTAATCAATGTTAATGATAAATCAAACTTGTATAGGGTATTTGGGAATTAAACTTTAATTAACCTGAAAGCGTAGCTGCATCATGGTTAATGTGGATACGTTTAAATTGTCTCATTTGTAGAAACCAAGCAATTTGCATATTATTCAAAATCTCCATTTGAAAAAGGTACGTCTGGCAATTTTACCTCTTAGTTACATTGAATGAGACAACAATATCCAATCAGTTGAGATTGGCTGGATATCAGAAGAGTAACCACTTGTTATAAATGTGAGACCACGTTGGGTGTCACATAGAAATAATTATTTAAAAAAAATGACTGGTGATTCTTCATCTCCAGGGGTCACTGATCACAGAAAGCTGAAATCAAACGGAAGTACAGAGGGGCGGGACTTCCGTCGCCCAAGATGCACGTTGTTGCCGTGTGAACAAAGGGGAAAAACAAAATGGCTGCTCTCCCTTTTTTAGCTTTAGCATCTCGTACAAGCTAATCCTACTTTGTACACTTTCAAGCATAACATAGGATCCCCTTAAACAAGGGAACGGTTTTACTAGTAACGTCTTACATTCAAACCTTTTCGCCGTCATTTTTCGCAATGTACTACCGAAACGCGCGGTAAACAAAGAAATATACCATGTTCTACTCACGCTACTGAAAATGTGAGGGACAGAGATAATTATCGCTTGGTCAAGCTAATATCTCCTCAAATTTCAATCGGCTGGCCCTATGTCCTCACTCGAGAGATTAATAATTACAGAGTCTACCCGCTTCTGAAACACGAGAGACAGAAATAGCACGTTTGACCCAACACGTCTTTTTGTCAAATTTCTAGAATTAGCTAGATCGTGTCCTAGCACTAGAAATGTAATCTAACCCTACACGGAGGAAACCTCCATGTATTGTTGAAATGGCAAAACACACGTCAACAAGACCTGTCTACAATTCCCATGGTGTATAACAAAATCTAGGTGCATAATGCAATCTGCTTTTCAATTTTATATAGGCTGAATCTATTCTATCTTAGATTCCTTGCACAGGGGCTCCAATATGTTGTAACGTTGGACTATCATTAATGTGAAGACTGTTATATTATCAAATCAATTCTCTATGTGTAATTATTCCGTGATTAAACTAATCAAGGAATAGTAATGAACTAGGAAGTCGGGGCACCATCTTTCTCTCCTTCTCTGTCATCCCTCTTTCTTTCTCTCCTTGTCTCTATCCACCCCCCCTCTCTCTCTCTCCCTCTCTCAATCATCCCTCTCTCTCTCGCTCTGTCTCAATCATCCCACTCTTTCTCGCTCTGTCTCAATCATCTCTCTCTCTCTCTCTCTCTCTTATCTCTCTCTCTCATCTCTCTCTCATCTCTCTCTCTCAATCATCTCTCTCAATCATCTCTCTCTCTTCTCTGGTTGTTCAATTTATCTTTTCTATGGTGGAGGGTTAACAAACTGTTAGCTTAGCAGTATCCACAGTTTGTTTCAAAGTTAAAGGAGGAAGAGGACAGTGTTTGAGTTTCCTGGGGTTTGGAAGGTGTGGTGTCCTTTTTGTACCGGTCTGTCTGTAAAAATGCGCTCCTTGAAGGAGTAGGGGTAGACTGCTTGTAGTAAAAGCAGAAATTATCAACAGGCGTTTTGTCTTTATAAATGTGTATGCGCCTAACACAGTGAGAGAAAGGGGGCTTCTATTTGGGTGTCTTGACAGGAACTCTCACAGGTGAGCCTGCGGAGACGCTGATGGTCGGCAAGGACTGGAACTGTACAATGGATTTTACGAAAGACAGAATGGGGAGGAGCCACATTGAGCCTCAGTCGGGTGTTAAGGGACATTATTAATCAGTTCGACCTAGTGGATGTTTGGAGAACTAGACACCCCGACACAAGACAGTATACATGGGTGAAGGTCTTTGGGGCTAGGGTGAGTGCAGCCTGACTTGATCGATTAGAGTAATAGGCTATTTGGCGCTAACATTCTCCCGGTGGGTTTTTCCGGATCATACATAACCATGGCTCGGCTGTCTATTTCACCAGGGCCTCAGCAGGCATCCTATTGGAAGTTTAATGTCAAGCTCTTACAAGATGCCACTTTTTGCTCAGGTTTCCAGACTTTTTATGAAAGGTGAGTCTCTGTGTCAATGGTGGGATGTGGGGAAAGTCCAAATTCTGCTTTTCTATCAACAGTATACAGCTCTCTCATCCTCAGAGGCTAGGAGAATATTGGGGGAACTCGAGCTTAGCATTAGTGAGATGGAGGTAGAAATGGTGGGACAAGGCATTGTAGGTCTCCAGGCTAATTTAGCTGAATTACGTAGGGACCTGCGCAGGTTTTTCCAGGTTAAAGCAAACTTGTAAGAGCTAGGTTATCCATGCTCAAGGAGGTGGATGCTTCCAGCTCCTTCTTCTTTGGTTTGGAAAGACACAGCGGTGAAGCCAAGGGTATCCATTGTCTACGGCTGTCTGATGGGCGGGGGACCTCCGTGGTGGGTGAGATGTCCCCTGGCCGGGCACCGGGGATCGATGGACTCCCAGTGAAGTTTTATAAAAAATTCTGGAGAATAATTGGACTGGACTTCTTTTGCGTGTTGCGTGAGTTCATCAGGGTAGGAGAGTTGCAGATGAGCTGCCGTCGGGCGGCTCTGACTCTCCTGCTCAAAAAAGGGGACTTGTGTGAAACTAAGAACTGGAGGTCTGTGGCATTGCTCTGTGCAAGATATTTGAATATAAAATATAAGATATTTGCCAAGGTCCTCGCTAACAGACTGAAGTCCCATCTGGACTCTATAGTATACAATGACAAGACATATTTTTAAACAGGGACATGGTGGACTTGTGGAGAGGTTATAATGTGAACTTTGGACTGTTCTCTTTAGATCAAGAGAAGGCTTTTGATAGAGTGGACCATGAGAATCTGTTTAATGTGATGTCTGTGTTTAGGTTTGGGGAAAGGTTTTTGTCCTGTGTGAAGACGTTGTATGCTGGGGCGTCATGTATGGTCAAGGTGGGGGGTGGGGGGGAGGGCTCAGTAGACCAGTCTGGGTGAGGTGGGGCATTAAACAAGAATGCCCTCTATCAGGGCAGTTATAGTTGAAGTCGGAAGTTTACATGACTTAGGTTGGAGTCATTAAATCTCGTTTTTCAACCACTCAACAAATGTCTTGTTAAAAAACTATAGTTTTGGCAAGTCGGTTAGGACATCTACTTTGTGCATGACACAAGTAATTCTTCCAACAATTGTTTACAGACAGATTATTTCACTTATAATTCACTGTATCATAATTCCAGTGGGTCAGAGGTTTACATACACTAAGTTGACTGTGCCTTTAAACAGCTTGGAAAATTCCAGAAAATGATGTCATGGCTTTAGAAGCTTCTGATAGGCTAATTGACATAATTTCTGTCAATTGGAGGTGTACCTGTGGATGTATTTCAAGGCCTACCTTCAAACTCAGAGCCTCTTTGCTTAACATCATGGGAAAATCAAAAGAAACCAGCCAAGACCTCAGAAAAAGAACTGTAGACATCCACAAGTCTGGTTCATCCTTGGGAGCAATTTCCAAATGCCTGAAGGTACCATGTTCATCTGTACAAACAATAGTAAGCAAGTATAAACACTATGGTACCACAAAGCCATCATACCGCTCAGGAAGGAGGTGCGTTCTGTCTCGTAGAGATGAACGTACTTTGGTGCGAAAAGTGTAAATCAATCCCAGAACAACAGCAAAGGACCTTGTGAAGATGCTGGAGGAAACATGTACAAAACTATCTATATCCACAGTAAAATGAGTCCTATGTCGACATAACCTGAAAGGCCACTCAGCAAGGAAGAAGCCACTGCTCCAAAACCGCCATAAAAAAGCCAGACTACGGTTTGCAACTGCACATGGGGACAAAGATCGTACTTTTTGGAGAAATGTCCTCTGGTCTGATGAAACAAAAATAGAACTGTTTGGCAATAATTACCCTTGTTATGTTTGGAGGAAAATGGGGGAGGCTTGCATGCCGAAGAACGCCATCCCAACCGTGAAGCATGGGGGTGGCAGCATCATGTTGTGGGGGTGCTTTGCTGCAGGAGGGACTGGTGCACTTCACAAAATAGATGGCATCATGAGGATGGAAAATTATGTGGATATATTGAAGCAACATCTCAAGACATCAGTCAGGAAGTTAAAGCTTGATCGTAAATGGGTCTTCCAAATGGACAATGACCCCAAGCATACTTGTGAGTGTTTTTGGTGACAAGCCAAATTTCTTCAGCCTCCTGAGGTTGAAGAGGCTCTGTTGCGCCTTCTTCACCACGCTGTCTGTGTGGGTGGACCATTTCAGTTTGTCTGTGATGTGTATGCCGAGGAACTTAAAACTTTCCACCTTCTCCACTACTGTCCCGTCAATGTGGATAGCGGGGTGCAACCTCTGCTGTTTCCTGAAGTCCACCATCATCTCCTTTGTTTTGTTGACGTTGAGTGTGAGGTTATTTTCCTGACACCACACTCCGAGGGTCCTCACCTCCTCCATGTAGGCCATCTCATCATTGTTGGTAATCAAGCCTACTACTGTTGTGTTGTCTGCAAACTTGATGATTGAGTTGGAGGCGTGCATGGCCACGCAGTCATGGGTGAACAGGGAGTACAGGAGAGGGCTGAGAACGCACCCTTGTGGGGCCCCAGTGTTGAGGATCAGCGGGGTGGAGATGTTGTTTCCTACCCTCATCACCTGGGGGCGGCCCATCAGGAAGTCCAGGACCCAGTTGCACAGGGCGGGGTCGAGACCCAGGGCCTCGAGCTTAATGACGAGTTTGGAGGGTACTATGGTGTTAAATGCTGGGCTGTAGTCGAAGAACAGCATTCTTACATAGGTATTCCTCTTGTCCAGGTGGGTTAGGGCAGTGTACAGTGTGATTGCGATTGCGTCGTCTGTGGACCTATTGGGGCGGTAAGCAAATTGGAGTGGGTCTAGGGTGTCAGGTAGGGTGGAGGTGATATGATCCTTGACTTGTCTCTCAAAGCACTTCATGATGATGGAGGTGAGTGCTACGGGGTGATAGTCATTTAGCTCAGTTACCTTAGCTTTCTTGGGAACTGGAACAATGGTGGCCCTCTTGAAGCATGTGGGAACAGCAGACTGGGATAAGGTTTGATTGAATATGTCCGTTGCTGTGGGTACAACATCACCGATGCACTTGCTAATTAACTCGCTCACCGAATCAGCGTATTCATCAATGTTGTTGTCCGACGCTATGTGGAACATATCCCAGTCCACATGATCGAAGCAATCTTGAAGCGTGGGATCAGATTGGTCGGACCAGCGTTGAACAGACCTGAGCATAGGCATTTCCTGTTTTGGTTTCTGTCTATAGGCTGGGAGCAACAAAATGGAGTCGTGGTTAGATTTGCCGAAAGGAGTGCAGGGCAGTGCTTTGTATGCGTTGCAGAAGTTAGAGCAACAATGGTCCAGGATTTTTTCCGC
>NC_042964.1:25172961-25187961 GCF_901001165.1 Salmo trutta | reverse complement strand
TCAGTTGGAGTGGTGTTTGGTTTTGATGACTTGATCTGAAACACTGAAACACTGAAAAGGTAAACACTGCCTTACAGAAAAAGTGGGTGGTTGTCAGCTCAACAGAGAGAGTTTAGAAATCTGTGTTCTGGAATTCACACAGCTGGAATTCAACCCTCCAGGCTTACACAAGCATGTTGCAGAATATTATTCTGTGTGCGCGTTCACTTCTGTGGAATATATTTCTGTGAGTTAGAATTCCACAAACCGTTTTGTCAAAGTAAGTTCTAGAAGTTTCCCGAAACCAATATTCCACTCTGAGAGACAGATAGACGAATGGGTTATGAAACATTCTGAGGTAGAATTCTGAGAGCATTTCTAAAGGCGTATTCTAGAATCCCGTCTCAGCCCCACAGCCCATCCCAAAGCAGGTTCCAACATGCCTCCAATCTCTTCTTTTGTAATTCACAGATACAGTATATCACAGCTCGGAACAGAGTGTTGCCGTGTGGGTGAACGAAAATTAAAAGCGGGTGCAGTCACAGTGATTGGCTGTCGGTTGCCAAGCAGAATCTTAGGCGTGTCCCAAATGGCACCCGATGCCGTTTATAGTGCACCGCTTTCGACTGGAGCCCTATGGGTGGTGCGCTATGTAAGGAATAGGGTGGGTGCAATTTGGGATGCGCCCTTAGTATGTGCGCCCTGAGGGAGTTAGCCGAGAGAGAGAGAGACAGTTCTGTGGCTTCATCTACTAAATATAACCCGGGTAGACAGAGATCAGTTCTGTGGTGTTCTGGAGATAGTGCTCCATTTGTAGTACTCATTATAGATAGACAGAGATCAGTTCTGTGGTGTTCTGGAGATAGTACTCCATTTGTAGTAGTCATTATAGATAGACAGAGATCAGTTCTGTGGTGTTCTGGAGATAGTGCTCCATTTGTAGTAGTCATTATAGATAGACAGAGATCAGTTCTGTGGTGTTCTGGAGATAGTACTCCATTTGTAGTAGTCATTATAGATAGACAGAGATCAGTTCTGTGGTGTTCTGGAGATAGTGCTCCATTGTAGTACTCATTATAGATAGACAGAGATCAGTTCTGTGGTGTTCTGGAGATAGTACTCCATTTGTAGTACTCATTATAGATAGACAGAGATCAGTTCTGTGGTGTTCTGGAGATAGTACTCCATTTGTAGTACTCATTATAGATAGACAGAGATCAGTTCTGTGGTGTTCTGGAGATAGTACTCCATTTGTAGTAGTCATTATAGATAGACAGAGATCAGTTCTGTGGTGTTCTGGAGAAAGTACTCCATTTGTAGTACTCATTATAGATAGACAGAGATCAGTTCTGTGGTGTTCTGGAGATAGTACTCCATTTGTAGTACTCATTATAGATAGACAGAGATCAGTTCTGTGGTGTTCTGGAGATAGTGCTCCATTTGTAGTACTCATTATAGATAGACAGAGATCAGTTCTGTGGTGTTCTGGAGATAGTACTCCATTTGTAGTAGTCATTATAGATAGACAGAGATCAGTTCTGTGGTGTTCTGGAGATAGTACTCCATTTGTAGTACTCATTATAGATAGACAGAGATCAGTTCTGTGGTGTTCTGGAGATAGTACTCCATTTGTAGTACTCATTATAGATAGACAGAGATCAGTTCTGTGGTGTTCTGGAGATAGTACTCCATTTGTAGTACTCATTATAGATAGACAGAGATCAGTTCTGTGGTGTTCTGGAGATAGTACTCCATTTGTAGTACTCATTATAGATAGACAGAGATCAGTTCTGTGGTGTTCTGGAGATAGTACTCCATTTGTAGTACTCATTATAGATAGACAAAGATCAGTTCTGTGGTGTTCTGGAGATAGTGCTCCTTTTGTAGTACTCATTATAGATAGACAGAGATCAGTTCTGTGGTGTTCTGGAGATAGTACTCCATTTGTAGTACTCATTATAGATAGACAGAGATCAGTTCTGTGGTGTTCTGGAGATAGTACTCCATTTGTAGTACTCATTATAGATAGACAGAGATCAGTTCTGTGGTGTTCTGGAGATAGTACTCCATTTGTAGTACTCATTATAGATAGACAGAGATCAGTTCTGTGGTGTTCTGGAGATAGTACTCCATTTGTAGTACTCATTATAGATAGACAAAGATCAGTTCTGTGGTGTTCTGGAGATAGTGCTCCTTTTGTAGTACTCATTATAGATAGACAGAGATCAGTTCTGTGGTGTTCTGGAGATAGTACTCCATTTGTAGTACTCATTATAGATAGACAGAGATCAGTTCTGTGGTGTTCTGGAGATAGTACTCCATTTGTAGTACTCATTATAGATAGACAGAGATCAGTTCTGTGGTGTTCTGGAGATAGTACTCCATTTGTAGTACTCATTATAGATAGACAGAGATCAGTTCTGTGGTGTTCTGGAGATAGTGCTCCTTTTGTAGTACTCATTATAGATAGACAGAGATCAGTTCTGTGGTGTTCTGGAGATAGTACTCCATTTGTAGTACTCATTATAGATAGACAGAGATCAGTTCTGTGGTGTTCTGGGGATAGTACTCCATTTGTAGTACTCATTATAGATAGACAGAGATCAGTTCTGTGGTGTTCTGGAGATAGTACTCCATTTGTAGTACTCATTATAGATAGACAGAGATCAGTTCTGTGGTGTTCTGGAGATAGTACTCCATTTGTAGTAGTCATTATAGATAGACAGAGATCAGTTCTGTGGTGTTCTGGAGATAGTACTCCATTTGTAGTAGTCATTATAGATAGACAGAGATCAGTTCTGTGGTGTTCTGGAGATAGTACTCCATTTGTAGTAGTCATTATAGATAGACAGAGATCAGTTCTGTGGTGTTCTGGAGATAGTACTCCATTTGTAGTACTCATTATAGATAGACAGAGATCAGTTCTGTGGTGTTCTGGAGATAGTACTCCATTTGTAGTACTCATTAATGAACAAATACGATTATGCTTTCAGAGAGGTGTTCAAAGTTCCTATTAGAAAAACAGAGGGATAACGGGGGAGGGAGGATGAATCCTCGTCGTCTTCATCACCGTCATCATCATCACCACCACCACCACCATCCTCCTCCTCCTCATTTCAGATCTCTGTGTGGAAAACGGGCACTCTAGGAATCTAGATTCAATTTGACCCCTCGAAGGAAAAGATCAACCAAACCAGAAAGCACAAGGTCGGCCGTTTTTTTCCTGTTCATTTATGATCATTCATCCGCGATTAGAAATGCCGTGCGTCAAGACGTTTAGACATTCAACCCAAACACACAACTATGAGGTAAAAAAAAAGAAAATGTCATCTGTTCACGGCATAAAGCACTAAAATGTTCACAAGTGATATAGAGAAGTTGATATAAGACTGTTGCTTTAGCTCAATACTTACCCCCAGACTTTGCTCTAGAAACCACAGACATCTGGCGATCTGAGAAGGAATACCTGGCGCTGAACGTAGAGGTCACCCCGCCGAAGATGCCACTTCCACCCCCCCTACTTTTAACCACAGAAACATAATGACTAATGCTATTTCTATGCTTTAATCGAACTATTAACTTTCCACCTTCCTTCTACTCTGAGGAGCCACATTACAAAGACCTGAGATGCCACGGGAGGGCGGTAAAGAGCAGCATTCCACCCTCTCTCTCTTTTTCTCTCTCTCTCTCTCTTCTCTCCCTCTCTCTGTCTATCTCATTCTCTCTCTCTCTCTCTCCCTCTTCTCTCCCTCTCTCTGTCTATCTCATTCTCTCTCTCTCTCTCTCCCTCTTTTCTCCCTCTCTCTCTCCCTCTCATTCTCTATCTCATTCTCTCTCTCTCCCTCTTCTCTCCCTCTCTCTGTCTATCTCATTCTCTCTCTCTCTCTCTCCCTCTTCTCTCCCTCTCTCTCTCTCCCTCTCATTCTCTCTCTCCCTCTCATTCTCTCTCTCTCTCCCTCTCTCTATCTATCTCATTCTCTCTCTCTATCTCTCACGCTCTGTGGTTGAATCTTGATTCAGTCTTCTGATGAGTGCGTTGGTCCTTGTAGCTGCTATGCCTAACAGGCCTTGAAGCATCCTCTGCAAACGTAAATAAGTCGAAAACATACCTCTATAAACTCTAGAAACTCACCATATAATATATAGATCAGGGTGTTTGGTCTTATAGGTTTAGAAATGTCAATGAATCATCAGGAATGACTTTTACACCACAGGAGGCTGGTGGCACCTTCATATGGGAGGATGGGCTCATGGTAATGTCTGGAGACGGAATAGGTGGAATGGTATCCATTATGATGATCCGTCCTCCCCTCAGCATCCTCCACTGTTTTACACCATCTCGGGTCATTCTGACATGAACCTTTACTTTGATCTCTAAGGGGTTTAAATGGAGTGGTGGAAAAAGTACCCAATTGTCATACTTGAGTAAAAGTAAAGATACCTTAATAGAAAATGACTCAAGTAAAAATGAAAGTCACTAATTAAAATACTACTTGAGTAAAAGTCTAAAAGTATTTGGTTTTAAATATACTTAAGTATCAAAAGTAAATGTAATCGCTAAAATATTCTTAAGTGTAAAAAATTCTAAGTAAAAGTATAAATCATTTCAAATATTAAGCAACCCACACAGCACAATTTTTTATATATTTTTTTACAGACAGCCAGGGTCACACTTCAATAGACAGACATAATTCACAAACTAAGTATTTGTGGGGGGTTTTTACCTTTATTTAACTAGGCAAGTCAGTTAAGAACAAATTCTTATTTACAATGACAGCCTAGGAACAGTGGGTTAACTGCCTTGTTCAAGGGCAGAACGACAGATTTTTACTGACAGCTCTGGGATTTGATCTAGCAACCTTTTGGGTTACTGGCCCAATGCTCTAACCGCTAGGCTACCTTCAGCCCCTGTGTTTAGTGAGTCCACCAGATTAAAGGCAGAAGGGATGACCAGGGATGTTATCTTGATAAGCGCGTGAATTTGACTATTTTCCGCATTCAAAATGTAAGTACTTTTGTGTGTCAGGGAAAATGTAAGGAGTGAAAAGTACATTAATTTCTTTAGGAATGTAGTGGAGTAAAAGTAAAAGTTATTAAAAATATAAATAGTAAAGTAAAGTATAGATACCCAAAAAAACTACTTAAGTAGTGCTTTAAAGTATTTTTACTTAAGTACTTTACATCTCTATCTAAATGTTTTCCTTCTTTTCTTGTATGAAAATATGACTTGTGATTGGACTAAGAAGACGGAGTGAAGAATGAGTCTTTCTTCCTTTCTTTTTTTCTCCCTCTCCCTTCCCAGTCTCTCTCTCTCTCTCTCTCCCTCTCTCTCCCTCTCTCTCTCTCCCTCTCTCTCTAGCTGTGGTTACACCTCGCATTATCATGTGGTTGTCATCATCCGATCAAGATGATCCCGATCACTATCTGATCGGGATTTGTTGCATCTACACATGATAATAAAATGTCTCTTATCTGTTCACTGTGTTCACATTGGGACCAAGATTATTCCCCGATCCCTCCCTGCACGCAAACTAATCCAACCTGCCTTAGGCCTCCCCTTGTGATGCCAGCTGTAGAGATGGACAGGAAATGGCACACTTTTATAATCCACGGTTGTGTACTCTCATCAATACAGCCTACTTTGTCTACCCGACGACTTAAGACTGGGCGTAATACTGTCCCAATAACTTCGACCTGTCCACAGCCACGCAGACGAATATTCGGAAATCTCTCCCGACAACCCTAAAAAAGACGCCACACAAACAAGATGAGCATCTGGATGCGTGTACAAAATACAATTAACGCACAGTATAAATTAAAAAACGACACTTAGGAACTAATGCTTAATATCTGATGCAGCAACTATATTAGGCCATTCTTCACATTACAAAAAGAAGTGAAGAAAGCGCTCAGCAGCTCAATATCTCCATCCTCCACAGCACTGTCCAGAACGAATGGTGGGCAGGTGGTGGGACGGTCCCTCGGTTCTCCCGTTCCCACTCCTATAACGGTCCTTTGCCTTTCCGTGCAATGTTTTCCAATATTTTATTTTGAGCTGGCATTTGACGTGGGGGACGGGATGACCCTTTTTCTCTCAATTGGACGATATCTCTTCATAAATCTATATTTTATACGCATTATCTCAATTAGATTGGGCTGTGGCGTCCGACCACAGTGGCAGTAGGCACTTTAGATATTTACGATCTTGTCTCCTCGCTGCAACTCCCCCAACGGGCTCGGTGGAGGCAAAGGTCGAGTCACGCGTCCTTCGAAACATGACCAGACGAAACGGCGCTTCTTAACACCCGCACCAATGTGTTGGGAGGAAACACACTTCAATTGACAACCGAAGTCAGCCTGCCGGAGCCCAGCCTGCCACAAGAGCACGATGAGTCAAGTAAAGCCCCCCCCCGCCCATCAAACCCAGGCCAATTATGTAATGACACAGCCCAGGATCGAACCGCAAGCTGTAGTGCAGTGCAATGCAGTGCCTTAGACCGGTGCCCCACTCAGGAGGCCAGGTACTTCATTTCTAATGAAGACCGTGATCTTAATTCTAGGAGGGATCGTAGAGGTATTATTGTCCATAATTACCACCTTAACTGGCTGGTGTCATTTGTTTTTAGAGGGTGGGACCACCGTGACGTTGGCCGAAAGTATACGCTTTCGCTGTCGGTATTCGTTTACGCTTCAAGGCTATCCATACAAGATGATTCTTCGACTACCTCCGGAGGAGGAGGAGGAGGTCAGGAAGATCTAATCACAATCTGTTCCCAGTGTGTCTTTTGATTGTCTACACCTGTCGACAAATGTGGTCACAATCAGAATGTAGAGAAGATCAGGACAACTGCCACATGTAAGAACCAGGTATAAACAGGGCTTCTTACAGATGTAGAGATTTCCTGTCGTGATCTCCGGAGGGGGCATGTTTATGTAGGACAGAGGCAGCGGGAAGGAATGCCATGCATTCGGATGCACACACAGACACACACACACACGCACACACGCACGCACACGCACGCACACACACACACACACACACACACACACACACACACACACACACACACACACACAAGCTGTCTATCTACAGATGGAAGAGGCTCTGCTGAATCCACAGAGAAGCACTCAACAGGAGGGGTTGGAAAACAGGGCCCTCTACACACACGCACGCTAGTGATGCGCGGATTGACTCATAACCCACAATCCCCGCAGTTATGTCTGTGGGTTTAGGGTCCTAAAATATTGTGTGGATGAAGGGCGGGTGGGTGACGGTCGGGTTGAATAAATAGAAAACAATACCTTAACAAATCCATAAATGTATAACTAGTGTGCAGTTTAAATCTATAGGCTACATTGCTGTTTTTCTTTCATTACTTTAGGCTATCTGGCATTAGTGCGTAAACTTCAGGGCCTAACTGTACGCGCGCCAAATTCGCTACACCCCAATCGCCAAATGCTTCTGGGAACGGGCAGGCGAAAAAGACATTGTCGGAGTTTAATTCAATAAGAGAAAAGCTTTGAAATGGAGAGTTGGAAATAAAGAGGAGGGAGGGCCAGAAAAGTCATGTTTGAGAAAAATGTAGGGAAGTGGTTTGTGTGATGATTGTTTTGTGTGATGATTGTCTGGCGATACACAAATTCAATAGACACCAGAAGGGGACATCAAATACGCCTACGGCACGTCAAGGGAACAGTAGCCTACTGTTCAGATGGGTTAAATGGAAACTGAAATCTGGACACTGACGTTAGGTATATAACCTCTCACATAGCCGTAATATTAACTCCTGCAGAAATAAGCATCTCGTGCAGTAAAATGATACACCGAATGTAGGGGGAAACCTTGACTCGGGAACAGGGGTGAAGAAATATGATTTATTTCAGCATCTCGAGAGAATGCGAATGCGCAGTCAGATACCGTCTTGTCGAGGTGCTATCTTTATCAGAATCATAAAAGCTGACAGTATTTCAACGGCATCAAATATGCATCCAAGCGGAACTGAAATCTTATCAGAAACATGTTGGGTCGTTTTGACAGCTTTCTCTTTCCTTACAACCGGTCAATCTGATGTCATTTGGAAATTTTGCACAGAAAAGCTTTCCCGTATTTTTTTTGTTGTTATTGCATTTTCTTCCTGGTCCCAAAATGTCTATGCGCCGTGAAAGAAGCAGAGATTTATGACATTATTCTGGCGAGCAAGGGTTTATTTAGTCTTCTAGGGCAACGTATGACAGAAGAGAAGCCGCATGTATCTAATTATAGACAAGTTGACTTACAAATAGCCAAACCAAAATGTTGTTAATTATAGGCAGAAACGTGTAAATCAGGCAAAATAAATCCTGCACCCCCTGTTAACAAATCGTCCCGCCATCTCTGATTGAAGCCTGCAGCACATTTTCTATATTAGCAGGTTAGGGTCGGGTGCAGTTGCGGATGGGCAATTGCGGGCAGGTGCGGGTGAACAAACAGTGACCTACGCACCACTAACGCGCACACACACACACACACACACACACACACACACACGCACACACACACACACACACACACACACACACACACACACACACACACACACTCACTCACTCACACACATTCACAAACGTAATAGTTGCATCCACTAGAAAAATAGCTACATCGAGAGAAACTTCAGAGACCTAACACACCCTCTCGACCTCACACACACATTAACGCCAAGCACATGCGCGCGCACACACACACACACACACACACTGTAGACACTATGCCCTTTGCTCCCACCTCCTTCTCTTCGGGCTCAGAAATGTGAAAAATGTCCATAAATGACCTGGAGGGTGACCGGTCTCAAGAGTCCTAAGCTGTGGATCAGGATGCTTTTCACCACACACGCACGCACGCACGCACACACACACAAACACACACGCACACACACACACACGCACACACACACATATGCACACACATATTTGCTCACACACACATTCACGCATGCACGCATAAAGAAACACACACACCATATTTTCAGCACACGCAGGTATACACAGTGCGCAAAGATGAAATACACACACACCACACACACAGACACATACACACACACACACACACACACACACACACACACACACACACACACACACAGTTCCAGTCTTAGCATGTATCTCTGATATATTGTTTCATCTCTGCCCTCAGGTAGAGCCCAGTCAGTGTGTGTGTGTGTGTGTGTGTGTGTGTGTGTGTGTGCATGCGTTCGTGTGCGTGTGTCCATAGAAGGATAACATTACAGTACCAAGCACAGATCTTCATTCCTGATTCATATCTCACCGATGGAAGTGAAGCTGATGTTTTAATATATCTGGGGAGAACTGCAGATTACCCCTTTAAGGGAGATAATGCATATTGCAGTACATAATATAAATACAGTATGTGCAGTACATAATGTACATAGAGTATTTGGCTGTAGGTGTAAAGGCTTTGCCTTCTCACATTGTGATTTATAACCTGAAATGAACTCAAATTCTTGAATTCTCTTGCCAAGTGTGTGAGTCTATCAACTTTCTATAAGGGCATTTAACTTAGCACGGTAAATCAAATAAAAACTGCGTTTAGTGTGTCATAAACGACTAAAAGATTGGACTCAAGAGCGACAGAAACGACAGGTCTCTTCTCACAGATACATTTAACTGACTCAAAGTCATGTGATCTCCCTGGCATACCGGTGGCGTTGCGATGGCGCAAACAATCGCCCCCGCATCCCCTGTGTCCACTCGCAGACGTACACACCCCTCTGTCGACAGAGCTTCCATCAGCCTACCTTTCTCTTTCCCATGAGCACACTGGGGAAACCCTGTTTCCTCTCTGCTACTGTGATAGAAGAAACAGATGGAAAGAACGAAAGAGAGTTATCCTGTTGGGGATAGGGGGCAGTATTTACACGGCCAGATAAAAAACGTACCCGATTTAATCTGGTTACTACTCCTGCCCAGTAACTAGAATATGCATATAATTATTGGCTTTGGATAGAAAACACCCTAAAGTTTCTAAAACTGTTTGAATGGTGTCTGTGAGTATAACAGAACTCATATGGCAGGCAAAAACCTGAGAAGATTCCATGCAGGAAGTGGCCTGTCTGACAAGTTGTTGTTCTTCTTGGCGCTGTTTATTGAAGACTGAGGATCTTTGCTGTAACGTGACACTTCCTACGGCTCCCATAGGCTCTCAGAGCCCGGGAAAAAGATGAACGATATCGAGGCAGCCCCAGGCTGAAACACATTATCGCGTTTGGCAAGTGGCCGATCAGAAGACAATGGGCTTAGGCGTGTGCCCGAGTCGACCCCGAGCTTTATTTTCTTTCTTCTTTTTACCTAAACGCAGATTCCCGGTCGGAATATTATCGCTTTTTTACGAGAAAAATGGCATAAAAATTGATTTTAAACAGCGGTTGACATGCTTCGAAGTACGGTAATGAAATATTTAGAAATCTTTTGTCACGAAATGCGCCATGCTCGTAACCCTTATTTACCATTCGGATAGTGTCTTGAACGCACGAACAAAACGCCGCTGTTTGAACATAACTATGGATTATTTGGGACCAAACCAACATTTGTTATTGAAGTAGAAGTCCTGGGAGTGCATTCTGACGAAGAACACCAAAGGTAATCAAACTTTTCTAATAGTAAATCGGAGTTTGGTGAAGGCTAAACTTGCTAGGTGTCTAAATAGCTAGCCCTGTGATGCCGGGCTATCTACTTAGAATATTGCAAAATGTGCTTTCACCAAAAAGCTATTTTAAAATCGGACATATCGAGTGCATAGAGGAGTTCTGTATCTATAATTCTTAAAATAATTATTATGCTTTTTGTGAACGTTTATCGTGAGTAATTTAGTAAATTGTTAGTAAATTCGCCGGAAGTTTGCGGGGGGTATGCTAGTTCTGAACGTCACATGCTAATGTTAAAAGCTGGTTTTTGATATAAATATGAACTTGATTGAACAAAACATGCATGTATTGTATAACATAATGTCCTAGGTGTGGCATCTGATGAAGATCATCAAAGGTTAGTGCTGCATTTAGCTGTCTTCTGGGTTTTTGTGACATTATTTGCTAGCTTGAAAAATGGGTGTCTGATTATTTCTGGCTGGGTACTCTGCTGACATAATCTAATGTTTTGCTTTCGTTGTAAAGCCTTTTTGAAATCGGACAGTGTGGTTAGATTAACGAGAGTCTTGTCTTTAAAATGCTGTAAAATAGTCATATGTTTGAGAAATTGAAGTAATAGCATTTCTAAGGTATTTGAATAACGCGCCACAGGATTCCACTGGCTGTTACGTAGGTGGGACGATTTGGTGCCACCTACCCTAGAGAGGTTAACTTGCTTGAGAGAGAGAGAGAGAGAGAGAGAGAGAGAGAGAGAGAGAGAGAGAGAGAGAGACCAGACACCCTCATCCTGGGGTTCTCAGTTTAACTCTCCTGGAAAAGCAGAGGTGGAGGGGTATGTCTCGTGATTATCAACTCCTGGTGCGATTGCCACTGCTGTTAACTTGTCAATATTGCATTAATAGTTTATGATAAGATTGGAGACAGTCTTCCTTGTCCTTCATCATAGTCTTCACAAAGGAAGGAAGGAAGGATGAGAGCTAAAAAGATGTCTCCATTTTGTTTTTTACAGGAACTCAAACCCTTTTGAGCTATGTCATCCGTGAGGCGATCACATTACAACAGTAGAAGAAGAAAGTGGAGTCGCAATTCAACGGTTCAGATACAAAACGCTTGTGCAGACCAGTTGGCTGGAGTGTTTACGGACATATTCAATCTCTCCCTATCCCAGTATGTCCCCACTTGCTTTAAGATGTCCACCATTGTTCCTGTACCGAAGAAAGTAAAGGTAACTTAACTAAATGACTATCGCCCCGTAGCACTCACTTCTGTCATCATGATGTACTTTGAGAGGCTTGTTAAGGATCATATCACCTCCACCTTACCCAACACCCTAGATCCACACTTTTTGCCCTATCCCACTTGGACAAGAAGAACACCTATGTAAGAATGCTGTTCATTGACTACAGATCAGCCTTCTACACCATAGTACCCTTCAAGCTCATCACTAAGCTCAGGGCACTGGGTCTGAACCCCTCCCTGTACAACTGGGTCCTAGATTTCCTGACGGGCCAACAGCAGGAGGCCCCACAGGGGTGTGTGCTCAGGTCACGCAGGTCTACAACTTTGCTGGCAACACAACAGTGGTAAGCCTGATTACCAACAACGACAAGACAGCCTACAGGGAAAAGTTGAGAGCTCTGGCGGAGGGGTGCGAGGGAAATAACCTCTCCCCCAACGTCAACAAAACCAAGGAGCTGATCGTGGACTACAGGAGACAGCAGAGAGAGCACGCCCCCATCCACATCGACGGGGCCGCAGAAGAGAGTGTCAAAAGCTTCACGTTCCTCGGCGTGCACATCACTGAGGACCTGAAATGGTCCCTTCACGCCGACAATGTGGAGAAGAAGGCGCAAAAGCGCCTCTTCAACCTCAGGAGGCTGAAGAAATTCGGCTTGGCTCCAAAGACCCTCCTACGAACTTCTACAGATGCACTTTCAGGAGCATCCTGTCGAGCTGTATCACCGCCTGGTACAATAACTGCACCGCCCGCAACCGCAGGGCTCTCCAGAGGGTGGTGCGGTCAGCCCAACGCATCACCGGGGGCACACTGCCTGCCCTCCAGGACGTCTACAGCACCCGGGGTCACAGGAAGGTCAAGCAGGAAGGTCAAGAAGCTCATCAAGGACCTCAGCCACCCGAGCCACGGCCTGTTCACCCCGCTACCATCTACAGTAGAAGGCGGAGACAGTACAGGTGCATCAAAGCTGGGACCGAGAGACAGCTTCTATCTCAAGTACCCTGCCCTGAACCTTAGACACTGTCACTAGCCGGCTACCAACCTGTACTCTACCCTGCAACTTAGAGACTGCTGTCCTATGTACATAAGAGGCACTGAACATGATATTGCTGCATTGTTGGACCTAGTAACATAAGCATTTCGCTGCACCTGCGATAACATCTGCAAATAAACTTTGATTTGATCCTACCCTACCTGTGTTTGTATGTGTGCACTTTATGTCCAACTGTGTGTGTGTGTGTGTGTGTGTGTGTGCGTGCGTGCGTGGCTACGTCTGTGTTCTGTGTGTGTGTGTGGCTACTTTACAATACCTGCATCCGTCAAAACATTTGACAGAACAATGGTAGCACATAGACAAAAGCATGATTGGACTATTCAACCTTCTTACAGGCCCTGAATTACTGAGGCCTAAACACTCCTGAAATGTATGGTGTGTGTGTAAGTGTTATGTCTGAAAGGTTAGAATTGGAAGAATATCTGTCATACAGATAGCTAGATTAAGGGCTTCCGAGTGGCGCAGTGGTCTAAGGCACTGCATCTCAGTGCAAGAGGTGCCACTACAGTTCGCATTGACCAGCCGTGATTGGGAGTCCCATAGGGCGGCGCGCCCAGCGTTGTCCAGGTTTGGCCGGGTTAGGCCGTCATTGTAAATAAGAATTTGTTCTTAACTGACTTGCCTAGTTCAATAAAGGTTACAAATAAATAAAGTTCTATTCTATTTGGGCCATTCCTAAAATACAACTGTGTGTTGTGTGGTGTGTGTGGTGTGTGTGTGTGTGTGTGTTGTGTGTGTGTGTGTGTGTGTGTTGTGTGTGTGTGTGTGTGTGTGTGTGTGTGTGTGTGTGTGTGTGTGTGTGTGTGTGTGGGTGTGTGTGTGTGTGTGTGTGTGTGTTGTGTGTGTGTGTGTCTCTGAATAATCAAGCCTTTGTAGAGAGAGAGAGATGCATGATTTGGAGAGATGAGAGATAGACACTGAGACACCCCTACGGGTCTCAATGTGCTGGCCCCACATCCAACCACCATGCCTTGATTAGAGACACTGCCTCATCCATATATCCACCATCATGCCTGGGATAGAGACGATGGGCTGGGCCTGGGGATGGGCTGGGGGTTCGGGGCTTGGAGGCTGGGTGTGTTGGGTTAGTACAGGGGCTGGGGGTTTGGGTTAGTACAGGGGCTGGGGGTTTGGGTTAGGACAGAGGCTGGGTCTTGGGCAGCCAATTCCAGGGATTGGAAGAGGAGAGGTGAAAACACCATAATCCCACCACCACGTCTAGGGAACAGACCCAGAGACTGGGGTTATATGGATGAGCTGGAGCTGTGGATAGGGGCTGGGACTAGGGATGGACTGGTGATAGAGGTTAGTAGCTGGGGGTTGGGGCAGGACTACGGTGACCTCGGGGGCTGGGATGATGGCTGGGGGCACATGCAGCGAATAGGTTGATAGCACAAGCGTCGGCTGCAAGGATCCAAGATAAGAAATCAGGGGACTCCTTTCAAGCTTTCCGTGGGGTAGAAATGTACTGTACTCCCCCCCTCCGCTCTCTCTCACCCCCCCCTTTCTCAGTCCCTCATCCTCTCTCTCTGTGTCTCTCTGCTTCTGTCACCCCACCCTGTCACTCTCTCAGCCAGACGCTGACGTCACACACGGACGCGTTTCACTGTGTCTGGCAGAGAAAAGGGAGGCAGATAAGGCTGGGACTCAGCTGATGTGAGTGTGACGGCAGTGGTTGGACCTCTCTGTTGCTCTGTGGCACGTCTAGAACTCTGACAGTCATCTTGTGACACGTCAAGTAAACAAACACAGCATAATGTGTCTAGCCAGCACCACGCTTTCAGCTGACACCCAAAAGGTATCACCTGCGACCTACGTGCACCGAACAGGGCAAATGTTGCCTGACTGAGAAAAAAAACACCTTTCTATTGTACAAGATCAGGCTCAATAGCACATGGGTCCCGATATCCTTTTCCTAACATGAGCCTTCCTTTCTCTTTCAGCTCCAGAACGTCACAAAGATGGAGACTGAGGTTCAGAACTCAACCTCCGGGCGAGACATCCGCAAGAGGCTTCTTGTTCTTGTGAGCCTGTTGTGTGTGTGTGTGTGTGTGTGTGTGTGTGTGTGTGTGTGTGTTGTGTGTGTGTGTGGT